>NW_021237225.1:0-4118 GCF_002162155.2 Triticum dicoccoides | reverse complement strand
AGAGCGCAAAAAAAATTCAGAGTGTGCTTTTCCCTTGTTTACGTGCCGCGCCGTGATTTTGTTGGTGTTCTAGGCTCGCATCTCTAGCACAGTCTAGCCTAGGACCAGCACAGTACCGTCGTTGAGCGTTTATTCAACTTTGCATCTCTGAATTGATTATTGCTGACCCTTTTTGCTACCATACTATAAGCCTTCCCAGCTCTACATACATCTACGTCGTGTGTTTGACTCTCCCTGGTAATCGCTCTATCCAAGCTTTGAGAGTTTTTGACTACAACGATTGCCGATCACCGCCTGCTGCTGGGTAAGAACTGGTAAGAATTTGAGATTTGCTTGACGGATTTGTGATACACCACCACCACTTCTTAGTAGTCTGTATGATCATATTCTTGTGTGTTTCTATTGCTGCTAACCATGCCAGGATCACAAGCCGACGAGATTGACTGGGAGAACTTATCGAACAAGGAGCTTCATGATAAGTTTCAGCAAATGATGACTGAACAGGTACAAGATGTGCTGAACAATTTTGAAGAGGCCATGGAGAAGATCACTGGCCTTGAGAAGACGTTCGAAACAAAGCTCGATAACAGATTTAATGAACTGCTTGCGCGTCTTCCACCACCGGCTGCACCTGTCGTACCTCTGCAACAACAACAACTACGCCCCCTTCCGAATCAGTATGGACGAGCACAGCGTGTTCCTATTGAGCTAGGACAAAATTCTGGTGCCGCTGTTACTGCTGTTGGTGCTTCTTTGGCTCCTGCTACTGCTCCTGCTGGTACCCAGGAGGATGATGAGTATGCGGGCGATTATGAGGATGAGGTTGATCAAAATCAGATCTTCGAGCAGCCACCAGCACCACCACCAGCAGGTCGACCTCAGGTATATATTCGTAATGGTAGGCCTGCACCACCACCTCAGGTACGAGATGATGTCCATATTCCTAAACTGAAATTGAATATTCCACCATTTGAGGGTAGATATGTTCCTGATATATATCTTACTTGGGAGTTAGAAACTGAACAACGATTTACATGTTTACAATATCCTGAGGAGAGACGAGTTGCTGCTGCTGTTTGTGCTTTCACTAGTTTTGCATGTGTATGGTGGTCTGAACATTGTAGATTATATCCTACTCCAACTACTTGGGCTGCTTTGAAAACTGCTATGCGTACGCGTTGGGTTCCACCATATTATCAACGTGAATTGCTTCAAAAATTGCAGCGTTTAAGACAAGGGAAAAATTCTGTAGAAGAATATTATCAGGAATTACAAACTGGCATGATTAGATGTGGTATTGTTGAGGAGAATGAAGCTATGCTTGCACGTTTTCTGGGTGGATTAAATAGAGAGATTCAGACCATTCTAGACTATAAGGAGTATACTAATATCACTCGTTTATTCCATCTTGCTTGTAAAGCTGAACGTGAAGTGCAGGATCGACAAGCATTGGGGCGAACTAACTTTTCTGCAGGCCGACCTTCATCATGGACACCACATGCATCTTCTACTTCAACTGCACCAGAACCTCCATCCGGTGCCACCTCCAGCCGTGATACAAGAAAACAGGCACAACCACCATTATCTTCCAAGAGCGCACCTGCGGGTCCTGCACAGCGTTCTTCTTCTTCCATGGCATCAACAGGGCACACAAGTGATATTATTTGTCGTCGTTGTAAGGGAGGAGGTCATTATGCGAGGGAATGCAAATCTCCGCGTGTGATGATTGCTACCGCGGATGGTGGATATGAGTCCGCTAGTGACTATGATGAGGAGACATTGGCTCTTATTACACGTGAAGAACATGGTGGAGATGATTCTGATCATGAGACGCAATACATGGCTCCTGAAGACGCTGACAGGTATGAATGTTTAGTTGCTCAACGTGTTTTGAGTGTGCAGGTCACACAAGCTGAGCAAAATCAGAGGCACAATTTGTTCCATACCAAGGGAGTTGTGAAGGAACGTTCTGTACGCGTCATAATAGACGGAGGGAGCTGCAACAACTTGGCTAGCATGGAGATGGTGGAGAAGCTTTCTCTCACCACAAGACCACATCCACATCCTTACTACATCCAATGGTTCAACAACAGCGGCAAGGTTAAGGTAACACGTACTGTTCGTGTGCATTTTAGTATCTCTACATATGCTGATTATGTTGATTGTGATGTGGTACCTATGCAAGCATGTTCCTTATTACTTGGTAGACCATGGCAATTTGATAAAAATTCTGTACACCATGGTAGAAACAATCACTATACTCTTGTTCATAAGGATAAAAATATTACTTTGCTTCCTATGACTCCTGATTCCATTTTGAAAGATGATATTAATAGAGCTAATAAAGCACAACAGGAGAAGAATAAGAGTGAAAATCAGATTGTGGCAAAAGAATTTGAGCAACATATGAAGCCTAATAATAAACCATCTAGTGTTGCTTCTGAAATTAAATTGAAAAGTGCATGTTTATTTGCCACCAAATCTGATATTGATGAGCTAGATTTCAGCTAATCTGTTTGCTATGCTTTTGTGTGCAAAGAGGCATTATTTTCATTCGAGGACGTGCCTTCCTCTTTGCCTCCTGCTGTCACTAACATTTTGCAGGAGTTCGCTGACGTTTTTCCACAAGACGTGCCACCGGGATTACCTCCTATTCGAGGGATTGAGCATCAGATTGACTTAATTCCCGGTGCTTCACTGCCAAACCGTGCACCATACCGTACCAATCCAGAGGAGACGAAGGAGATTATGCGTCAAGTACAAGAGCTTCTTGACAAAGGTTATATACGCGAATCCCTTAGTCCTTGTGCTGTTCCTATTATTCTAGTGCCGAAAAAGGATGGTACATCACGTATGTGTGTTGATTGTAGAGGCATTAATAATATTACTATTCGTTATCGTCATCCTATTCCTAGGCTAGATGATATGCTTGATGAATTGAGTGGCTCTACAATATTCTCCAAAGTTGATCTGCGTAGTGGCTACCATCAAATTCGTATGAAATTGGGAGATGAATGGAAAACAGCATTTAAAACTAAGTTTGGATTATATGAGTGGTTAGTCATGCCTTTTGGGTTAACTAATGCACCTAGTACTTTCATGAGATTAATGAACGAAGTTTTACGTGTTTTCATTGGACGATTTGTGGTAGTTTACTTTGATGACATATTGATTTATAGCAGATCTTTGGAAGAACATTTGGAACATTTACGTGCTGTTTTTATTGCTCTACGTGATGCACGTTTGTTTGGTAACCTTGGGAAGTGCACCTTTTGCACCGACCGAGTATCTTTTCTTGGCTATGTTGTTACTCCACAGGGAATTGAAGTTGATAAAGCCAAGATTGAAGCTATTGAGAGTTGGCCGCAGCCCAAAACGGTCACACAAGTGAGGAGTTTTCTTGGCCTCGCTGGATTCTATAGGCGTTTTGTGAGAGATTTCAGCACCATTGCTGCACCTCTCAATGAGCTTACAAAGAAAGATGTGCCTTTTCTTTGGGGTACCGCTGATAGAGGCGGAGGTGTCCCGTCTTTCGATGAGATGGTGGATTTCGCTTTGGTGGAAGTCGACTTTGACGATCCGACTACGAACGTGCGAGGACGTCGCGCCTTAGCAATCGCTAAACCAACTCCGAGAGGTTATTGACCACGCCGGAGCACGATCAACCTGACCACGAGGGTCTGTTTCCTACGAGCAAACGAAGAACAAGCAAGAAACTAAGATTGCAATCTGGATATTGCGAATATAAGATGAAAGCTTTATTGATCAAGGTGGGGTTCTGTGACGCCTTTGTCTGGTCGTTGAACGCAAACGAAGTACGCGAAGTTGCAGCTATGGCGAACTTTTAATCTAAACAAAACCCAAAGTCTAAACGATGCCCTAAGGGCTGTATATATGGAGGAAGAGGGGGGAATTTCGTGGCCCTTGGTGGAGGGGTCCGAAATCAACCCTATCTCTTGTTTCCCCACACATACGGACTCTAAAAATAGCCTATACTTATGTATTTCGAAATTACATGGGCCTGGCCCAATAATAAGGTGACGCAGCACCTAAAATAGCCTCGGGACGAAATTTATGAAGTGGCATCTTGTATATTTCGTCCAAGGCTTCATGCACCC
>NW_021237224.1:0-1000 GCF_002162155.2 Triticum dicoccoides | reverse complement strand
TAGGAGCCAATATGAGCATCCAGGTTCCGCTATTGGTTATTGACCGGAAATGTGTCTCGGTCATGTCTACATAGTTCTTGAACCCATAGGGTCCGCACGCTTAAGGTTTCGTTGACAGTTTTATTATGATTTTATGAGTTTTGATGTACCGAAGGTTGTTCGGAGTCCTAGATGTGATCACGAACATGACGAGGAGTCTCAAAATTGTCGAGACATAAAGATTGATATATTGGACGACTATATTTGGACACCGGAAAGGTTCCGGGCGAGATTGTGACAATATCGGAGCTCCGGGAGGTTATCAGAACCCCCCGGGAGGTATATGGGCCTTATTGGGCCTTAGTGGAAAGGAGGGGAAAGGAGCAAGGGAGCCCCCCCAAGCCCAATCTGAATTGGGAGCCCCCTCCCTTTTCTTCCTCCCTCCTTCCTCTTCCTTCCTTCTCCTTCTAATTGGAAAGGGGGGAATCCTACTCCCGGTGGGAGTTGGACTCCCCCCTAGGGCGCGCCAACCCCTTTGGCGGCCCCCTCCTCCACTCCTTTATATACGGGGAGGAGGGCATCCCATAGACACAACAATTGATCTCTTGATCTTTTAGCCGTCTACGGTACCCCCTCCACCATAGTCCTCCTCGATAATATTGTAGCGGTGCCTAGGTGAAGCCCTGCGACGGTAGAACATCAAGATTGTCACCACTCCATCGTGCTGACGGAACTCTCCCTCGACACTCGGCTGGATCGGAGTTCAAGGGACGTCATCGAGCTGAACGTGTGCTAGAACTTGGAGATGCCGTAGTTTCGGTGCTTGATCGGTCGGGCCGTGAAGACGTACGGCTACATCAACCACGTTGTTCTAATGCTTCCGCTTTCGGTCTACGAGGGTACATAGACGACACACTCCCCTCTCGTTGCTATGCATCACCATGATCTTGCATGTGCGTAGGAATTTTTTGAAATTACTACGTTTCCCTACAGGAGAGGCAGGAGTGGGCGATGATGACGG
>NW_021237223.1:0-1261 GCF_002162155.2 Triticum dicoccoides | reverse complement strand
AAGACGGGGAAACATGTCGGATGCGATCATACCAGCACTAAAGCACCGGATCCCATCAGAACTCCGAAGTTAAGCGTGCTTGGGCGAGAGTAGTACTAGGATGGGTGACCTCCTGGGAAGTCCTCGTGTTGCATTCCTTTTATAATTATTTTTTGCGCCTTGTGACAAACATATCGCACGTGCGCGATATATATTAATCCCGTTATATTATTTTTGACGTTTGCGATATGTTTAAGCTCGATGCTCATTGCTCGCGCGTCTTGGGGCGGCTTTGTGGCGCGAAGAGCGCTTTCTGAAAGGGGTGGAAAAAACTCGTGTTGCTGCGGTATGGAGGGAGGGGTGGAAACCGTGGAAAACTCGTCTCCGTGATTGAGCGGGAGAGTAAGTAGTATAGGACATTATCCATTGTTAGGGAACGGTTGTAATGGTAGTGAGAATGTAGAATTGTCTTTGGAGCGGACCTGGGAGTGGCAATCATAAGGGACGAAGACGGGGAAACATGTCGGATGCGATCATACCAGCACTAAAGCACCGGATCCCATCAGAACTCCGAAGTTAAGTGTGCTTGGGCGAGAGTAGTACTAGGATGGGTGACCTCCTGGGAAGTCCTCGTCTTGCATTCCTTTTATAATTATTTTTTGCGCCTTGTGACAAACATATCGCACGTGCGCGATATATATTAATCCCGTTATATTATTTTTGACGTTTGCGATATGTTTAAGCTCGATGCTCATTGCTCGCGCGTCTTGGGGCGGCTTTGTGGCGCGAAGAGCGCTTTCTGAAAGGGGTGGAAAAAACTCGTGTTGCTGCGGTATGGAGGGAGGGGTGGAAACCGTGGCAAACTCGTCTCCGTGATTGAGCGGGAGAGTAAGTAGTATAGGACATTATCCATTGTTAGGGAACGGTTGTAATGGTAGTGAGAATGTAGAATCGTCTTTGGAGCGGACCTGGGAGTGGCAAGCATAAGGGACGAAGACGGGGAAACATGTCGGATGCGATCATACCAGCACTAAAGCACCGGATCCCATCAGAACTCCGAAGTTAAGCGTGCTTGGGCGAGAGTAGTACTAGGATGGGTGACCTCCTGGGAAGTCCTCGTGTTGCATTCCTTTTATAATTATTTTTTGCGCCTTGTGACAAACATATCGCACGTGCGCGATATATATTAATCCCGTTATATTATTTTTGACGTTTGCGATATGTTTAAGCTCGATGCTCATTGCTCGCGCGTCTTGGGGCGGCTTTGTGGCGCGAAGAGCGC
>NW_021237222.1:0-640 GCF_002162155.2 Triticum dicoccoides | reverse complement strand
GTCCCACCAACCGGGACCAAAGGGCCAGACGAACCGGGGCCAATGCCCCCACGAGGCCCGGCAGGCCCCCTGGCCTCACGAACCGGGACCAATGCCCCCATGGGTCCCGGTTCGTGACTGAACCGGGACTAATGGGCTTATCTGGCCCGAACGAAAGCCCTGTTTTCTACTAGTGGGTGGAAGCGAGAGCCTGTTGGCAGTAGGGCAAGGGCCTGGAAGTAGAACCCATGGATGGTGTACCGGTGAGTGACCGTCAAGCGATGCGAAGCAAGAAAGTGAGCAGGTAAGTATGTACGAACCAGAATGACTTCTGCAACACAGTTGATGTGGCAGAAAAATGCACAAGGTCCCAAAGGCACGCGGCCAGTGATGGAGGTCCTGGCCGGCCAGCGAGGGAGAAAGGAGAGGAGACCAAGGGAGAGGGAGGAAGGTGGAGGTCCCCAGCAACGTTGGGAGGCTAGGATCGTACCGTGGTGGTCAGAAGAGGAGGCCAACCATGGCGGCTAGCGTCCGTGGTTGGCTATGAACGGAGTAGAAAGTGAGGTTGGGGAGGAAGGGAAGGTGGTGCGGTGGCAGGGCGAGGCTCGCCGGTGGCAGTGCTTCGGCGACCAGCTAGACAGTGCGGCGGCTCATGGATTGA
>NW_021237221.1:0-1244 GCF_002162155.2 Triticum dicoccoides | reverse complement strand
CCCTCCCTCCATACCGCAGCAACACGAGTTTTTTCCACCCCTTTCAGAAAGCGCTCTTCACGCCACAAAGCCGCCCCAAGACGCGCGAGCAATGAGCATCGAGCTTAAACATATCGCAAACGTCAAAAATAATATAACGGGATTAATATATATCGCGCACGTACGATATGTTTGTCACAAGGCGCAAAAAATAATTATAAAAGGAATGCAACAAGAGGACTTCCCAGGAGGTCACCCATCCTAGTACTACTCTCGCCCAAGCACGCTTAACTTCGGAGTTCTGATGGGATCCGGTGCTTTAGTGCTGGTATGATCGCATCCGACATGTTTCCCCGTCTTCGTCCCTTATGCTTGCCACTCCCAGGTCCGCTCCAAAGACGATTCTACATTCTCACTACCATTACAACCGTTCCCTAACAATGGATAATGTCCTATACTACTTACTCTCCCGCTCAATCACGGAGACGAGTTTTCCACGGTTTTCACCCCTCCCTCCATACCGCAGCAACACGAGTTTTTTCCACCCCTTTCAGAAAGCGCTCTTCACGCCACAAAGCCGCCCCAAGACGCGCGAGCAATGAGCATCGAGCTTAAACATATCGCAAACGTCAAAAATAATATAACGGGATTAATATATATCGCGCACGTGCGATATGTTTGTCACAAGGCGCAAAAAATAATTATAAAAGGAATGCAACACGAGGACTTCCCAGGAGGTCACCCATCCTAGTACTACTCTCGCCCAAGCACGCTTAACTTCGGAGTTTTGATGGGATCCGGTGCTTTAGTGCTGGTATGATCGCATCCGACATGTTTCCCCGTCTTCATCCCTTATGCTTGCCACTCCCAGGTCCGCTCCAAAGACGATTCTACATTCTCACTACCATTACAACCGTTCCCTAACAATGGATAATGTCCTATACTACTTACTCTCCCGCTCAATCACGGAGACGAGTTTTCCACGGTTTCCACCCCTCCCTCCATACCGCAGCAACACGAGTTTTTTCCACCCCTTTCAGAAAGCGCTCTTCACGCCACAAAGCCGCCCCAAGACGCGCGAGCAATGAGCATCGAGCTTAAACATATCGCAAACGTCAAAAATAATATAACGGGATTAATATATATCGCGCACGTGCGATATGTTTGTCACAAGGCGCAAAAAATAATTATAAAAGGAATGCAACACGAGGACTTCCCAGGAGGTCACCCATCCTAGTACTACTCTCGCCCAAGCACGCTTAACT
>NW_021237220.1:0-1576 GCF_002162155.2 Triticum dicoccoides | reverse complement strand
AGGGGCAAGGGGGAGGGGAGGCGCCCTAGGGTTTCCCCTAAGGGGGGCGGCGGCCAGGGCAGATGGGATCTCCCCTTTGGGTGACTTGGCCCCCAAGCCAGGAGGTGGGAACCCTAGATGGGGCGCCCCAAACCCCCTGGTCACGTGGGAATAGGTGAGGGGGGCGCACAGCCCCTTAGTGGGCTGGTTTGCCCCCTTCCCTTGGCCCATGAAGCCCCCCAACACTTGCCGGGGCTCCCGAAACACCTTTCGGTCATGCTGGTCATCACCCGGTACCTCCAAAACACTCCCGGACTCCAAAACCCTTCGTCCAATATATCAATCTTTACCTCCGGACCATTCCGGAACTCCTTGTGACGTCCGGGATCTCATCCAGGACTCCGAAAAACATTCGGTAACCGCGTACATACTTTCCCTATAACCCTAGCGTCATCGAACCTTAAGTGTGTAGACCCTACGGGTTCGGGAACCATGTAGACATGATCGAGACACCTCTCCGGCCAATAACCAACAGCGGGATCTGGATACCCATGTTGGCTCCCACATGTTCCACGATGATCTCATCGGATGAACCACGATGTCGAGGATTCGATCAATCCCGTATACAATTCCCTTTGTCTATCGGTACGATACTTGCCCGAGATTCGATCGTCGGTATCCCGATACCTTGTTCAATCTCGTTACCGGCAAGTCTCTTTACTCGTTCCATAACACATCATCCCGTGATCAACTCCTTGATCACATTGTGCACATTATGATGATGTCCTATCGAGTGGGCCCAGAGATACCTCTCCGCTTACACGGAGTGACAAATCCCAGTCTCGATTCGTGCCAACCCAACAGACACTTTCGGAGATACCCGTAGTGTACCTTTATAGCCACCCAGTTACGTTGTGACGTTTGGCACACCCAAAGCACTCCTACGGTATCCGGGAGTTGCACAATCTCATGGTCTAAGGAAATGATACTTGACATTAGAAAAGCTTTAGCATACGAACTACACGATCTAGTGCTAGGCTTAGGATTGGGTCTTGTCCATCACATCATTCTCCTAATGATGTGATCCCGTTATTAACGACATCCAATGTCCATGGTCAGGAAACTGTAACCATCTATTGATCAACGAGCTAGTCAACTAGAGGCTTACTAGGGACATGGTGTTGTCTATGTATCCACACATGTATCTGAGTTTCCTATCAATACAATTCTAGCATGGATAATAAACGATTATCATGAACAAGGAAATATAATAATAACCAATTTATTATTGCCTCTAGGGCATATTTCCAACAGTCTCCCACTTGCACTAGAGTCAATAATCTAGTTCATATCGCCATATGATTAACCCTCACAGGTCACATCGCCATGTAACCAACATCCAAAGAGTTTACTAGAGACAATAATCTAGTTCACATCACTATGTGATTAGCACTCAATGAGTTCTGGGTTTGATCATGTTGCTTGTGAGAGAGGTTTTAGTCAACGGGTCTGCAACATTCAGATCCGTATGTACTCGCAAATTTCTATGTCATCTTGTAGATGCAACTACTACGCTACATTTGGAGCGATTCCAAAT
>NW_021237219.1:0-3210 GCF_002162155.2 Triticum dicoccoides | reverse complement strand
CAAGAAAGCATATCCTTTTTCCTTAAAGAGCATCGCGTTGTAGAATTTAATGGCCGACAACTGACAATTGACAAACTCATAAGCCATCAACCCCTAACGTAAAATGCTAAAAGTCGCCATGGCTTGATGGCTAGCACACACAAAAATGAGCTGATGCTATTCATTAGCAAAAGCATGTCATACTGATCCTTGGAGATCAAAGAAAATAGAACAATCCTTACTGAGAAAAGAAAACAAAACGAGTGTCTCAACTACTATAGTAAGTGTGGTTTTTGTAGAGAACAAGCATATGCTATGGTTTTTGTAGAGGGCAAGATGGTGTGGATCCTGTGCTGCACTTGGTTTAACAAGTTTAACCTACCACTCAACCAAGCAAAGTCCAACTAATTCAGGAGTTAGACCCAAATGTGTCAAACACATCGGTAGTCAAAACCTGTAACAACCTATATTCATGGTGCTTGTTTATTTGTGTTAGGTCTCACATGTAAGTAAAAGTACTTTTTTTTATGTATGTCTCTTGGAAGGTTGCTAGTTTCACATGTGCCTGGAAGAGGATTACATAGTTACATTGTAACTAGTCTACTCCATCTATTTAAAATCTCAATGAGCAAGCATGGAAACAGTGTAACAGAAAAATTACCAGCAAGAAATAAAGCTACAAGCACCAGAAATGGATAGGTCCCAGCTTTGTTGTTGGCTGATATATTATTCTGTTAACAATCCCAGTTGATTACCATCACAAGACGAGAAATTTCTATATCTATAAGATGCCAAGTCTTCAATAGTTATGCATCAGCACATCTGAGACCATAGTAAACTACTTGTGCCTAAATTTACAAGCAACAGAAGAGAAACACCTTCGATGGTTGTAGCCAAGGCTGAACCACGCCGCCCCCAGTAATTTTGAGGTGGAGACAAGACCTCAGCCACCAGCCAAACTGGCAGCGGAGGCGTCACCTCGCCAAGGACGTCGCCGGCGTCCCTGGTGGCGGCTATGGTTAGCCACGCGCAGTGCTGGTGGGTCGCACAACAAGGTGCTTCGTCGTCAACCACAAGCACCGGCGTCCCTGGTGGCGGCTATGGTTAGCCACACGCAGCGCCAATGAAGCGAGCAGGCTTGGTCGTCCACCACAAGCACCTTCGTCACGGTCGCTGCCCGCCACACAAATAAGAGCACAAGCGCGGTGGAGGACGAGCTAGAGGCAGCCCATGCTTGGTTGCGGCCAGCTCGAGGCCTTGACAAGGACCTGCGCGATGAAACCGGCCGGATCAGGAAAGAAAGCAAATTGTGAGCAGCAGCAGTGCAACATCCAAATTGAATTCAATATAATCAAACCAGGCCAGCGAAGATCATGGCTTACAATTAAGTTCATTGGGCAGTCGAGTAATGTCTTGACAATCAAGAATATGCTAACTAAGATATTTCGCAGAATACGTAGGATCATATGTACATATCCAAAACATAGGCTGCACTACAGCCATGTACAGAGGTGAGTTTTTATGTGAGGTAAATCCTGAACTCACTCGGTCCGTACATCATTTCTACAGTAAACATTATTGTAACCATGATCTTTCAAGAAAAAATGCAGGAACGCACATACATATCCAACACATTAGCTGCACTGTGGCCATGTACAGAAGTGAATGAATTCTGTGGGATAAATTCTGAACCACCACTCTGATTCTGGTGCAAATAATCCATCCCTTTCAAGTGGCCAATGCATGTCAGGGTGCTTTTGAGTTGAAATAAAAGCATCACAGTAGCACAAGCACTTGAAAATTGGCATTTGGCCCATACTACCATAGAAATAACATAGTGACTATAATAATGAATCATACTCAGTTCGGCAAAAATGTATTCAAGTCCATATGTAAATGTGTAGTATTTCCTATTAAATTCCAAAATGCAACTTTATGTAATTATGGAAACAAATATCAATATCTAATACATGAAATAGTAGCTACAAAATGAGTTTACATTTGCTATCCGGAAGAGGTGCTCCAGCAGTGGATAGGGTTGATTGGTATTTTTACCAGTTGGAGCTGAGATTCGCCATGCACACAAGAAGCTGAACTGGCAGGATATGAAGGCATTCTCTTCGACGAGCCATCTTGCAAGGAAAATCCTTGGTCACAAATGGAAAGAGGGTCACAATTGGGCAGTAGACAAACAGTATGCACCTTCTATAACTTTTTTATAGGAATCCAGCTTCTGTGAATAGTAAATATAACAAAAAACATAGCTGCTCTCACTGAAACATTTATTCCCATAGGAACTGTTGGTTTGGTCATTCCCTCCGCATTGAGGAATATGAATAAGTCATAACTGCATGCTGACTGTGCCCAGAAGGGCATTAATTCCTGAATCAATCAAGTATGATTGAGCATTTTGTCTCTTGAAACCATCTAATGAAGTATCATCTAATCTAATTGATAGAACCTACAGTAATGACCGAAGACAAACTATGATGCTAGGGTATGTAGTAGAATCATCACTTATAACTGATCAGAGACGGACTACTCGTGCGTTCAGATTATTTGATGGCACTAGGCGGCTGGCAATGCTGTGTTGCTAGGACAAGCAGGACACCGAGGTCAAAGGCTCCCGCAGGAAGACGAAACTTGTATGTGCGCCTCTGGTTTGATAGGTCGATCAGATAGCTAGTATAGATAGGACTTACATGCGACGACAGCCAGAAGATGGACACAGAGAGACCAAGGAGCGAGCGTTTCTCAGCTTTTAAGAAAGAGGCAGAGACCTCTTTTTCAGATACTACATAAAGACATTAGTTTTAGAGATACTCCCTCCGTAAACTAATATAAGAGCATTTAGAATACTAAAGTAGTGATCTAAACACTCTTATATTAGTTTACAAAGGGAGTACTACGGTTTTTCAAACTGTAGTCTTTAATGGTGCTAAAAACATTATAGTATTTAAAACTGATATTTATTTTCAGAAACCACGGTATTCTTCAAAAACTGCAAAAATACATTGATTTCGAACACAGTCTGAACCTAACAGAGTTGTACCAAAGCTAGTGGCTTACATGCCCAGTAAATGAGAGAATAAAAGCATGCACCATTTGACGTTACATGCGCAGTAAATAAGAGAATTTCTGTGAATCTATTCAGAACACCAAAAATCAGTTTGCTTGAAGAGCATATGAAGTGTTGTTATGCCGATGAATAATGTAATCTTGCCCACAAAA
>NW_021237218.1:0-2596 GCF_002162155.2 Triticum dicoccoides | reverse complement strand
GTCTGACACTAGACCGACCCCAAACAAAACTGTGTTGTGGTGATGGTTTAGACCAACAAATGGAACAAATGGAAGCCTGTACTTGTTAGACCGGTATGTACTGTCGAACACCACACTACCACCAAAGGCAACATAGTCAATCCGGGATTGTGAATCAGCCCAGAATATGTTCCTCAAATGGCCTTCTTTGTCTTTTGTGTATTTGAAAAAAATTCCGAGTTTGCTTTTTCTGTGCAATCATATAGGTAAGCAAATATCTAGCGTCACTGCCTTCTATCTTGCGCTTCTTATGGATTGAAACATGGTTGTATAGGTCTCGATCTATAAATCCAAGCTTGTCGAGTCCTCTGGCATTCTTCTCCATTACATTCATAATCTGATTTGTTCGAAGTCCACCAACAGCATACTCGATGACATCGGCCTTTTGTGCATCAGTCATTCTACGATGAGCCGATAAGTAGGGAGTCAGGTCAGCAGTGACAAACAGATGGTTATGTTTGTCCACAAAATTCTTGACGAACCAGAGGCCACTCCTATCTTGTAGCTCAGCCTGAAAAAGAGCGGGACACCCACACTGAGAAAGACCCCTCGGTGTTCTTTTTCTATCATCTTTGTTAAAGTGCTTAAGGGCCCGCCATCCTTGTTTGCAACACTTGTATGTCCTTCTGTATGCATTTTGTTTCGGACCCGGACCCCTGTACTTCAGATAATCCTTTCTAACACCAAACCCTTTTTTTTCTCGCATAGCCTACGTAGAACATGTAGGCTTCTTCCTCAGTCCTGAAAGTCTTCTTCACAATCTCTATGTATTCCATACACTCATTGAGATCTGAACCAGCCATGCCTTTAATATCAATTCGTTTACCTTGCATGTGTACATCATCCAGGTCTATGACATCCTTGCCTGCATCCTCATTATCGTTATCATCCGTGCGCATACCATCCATTCCTTTGCCTTCGTTTCGTCTATCACCCATGTCCTTGTCATCCTTGCCTGTATTCCTCAAGTTTTTGCCATCGTTGCCTTTATCATCCATGTCGTTATGCTGCCAACGAAAACAGATAGTCAATGTTACGGATGGATAGCATACATAATAATTATGCAATACTCTGGTTAAATAATTGATTTAATTTTTCATATTGGATTCATATTCCAAACTAGGGCTAAAAAAAAAGCTCGAAGCTCGCGAGCTAAACAAGTAGCTCGTGACTCGGCTCGAATCGACTCAAACTCGAAGAATAACGAGTCGAGTCGAGCTTCAATTTAAGATCGTTTATAGACCAAGTTAAACGAGTCAATCTCACGAGTACTCGTGTAACTCGTTAGGCTCGATACAATAGATCAACCACTCCCAATACAAAGAAAGATCAGCCACTAAACAACCTACGTCCCAGGCACACAACCCAAGGCCGAGCAGTTGAAGGCCTAGCCTCCTAGGAGACTCACGCGTTACAAGAAAATTACAATTGTATAGTGATATATATGTTTAATATATATATATAATAATGTTTATCATATTTAAGGGCTTTATGTTTATATCTTAAATGAGCTTAACAAGCTAAACGAGCCAGCTCGCGAGTTATATGAGTCGAGCCAATCTTGGGTTTGAGCTCGTTATAGTAACGAGTCGAGTCGAGCTAGCTCGTTAACGAAACGAGCTCTTGCGAGTCGAGCCAAGCTGGCTCGACTTGGCTCGAATTCCCGCCCTATACCAAACTCAGTCCTTCAAAAGCTGTAAGTAAGTATAAAATATTTCCTGACTAAATCCAGAAATATTTAATTGATTGTACTTGTTGTAACTGATGATCTCCTAACTAAATCCAAAGTGCACGAATCTTTCAAGTCCCCTAATAGATCCACCCTGATAGATCAATTATCTGTAAACTCCATTCAAAATTGTGTCCTAACTGAATCCAAAATTATCACCTAACTAAATCCAAATTATCTCGTCACTAAGTCGAAAATATCTCCAAACTCCATACAAAAATAATTATCTCCTAACTAGATCTAAAATATCTGGAAACTCAATTCAAAAGCATCTCCTCACTAAATCCAAAATAACTTTCTTTGAATCCAAATCTGCTGACAAATTCGCATGGCACACAACCCTAACTAAGTGCTTTAATATGTCCTAGCTAAATCCGACTTACACTTTCTTTGAAAAGAAAATCTTGTCACAATTTTCTGAAACCATAAACCCTAACTAACTACATCAACATGTCCTAGCTAAATCCAACTTACACTCCCTTTCAATAGAAATCTCGTCACAACTTTCTGAAACCATAAACCCTAAACCTCACATGACATATCCTAAACCCTAATCAAATCTGACCCCTATTGGTACTATAAGCATAAGGTGCCAGTAAAGATTTGAGATGGCTAGGCACTTACATCAAAGATCCGGCGTCAAAAAGTTGATGCACGTCGATGAGGATGATGTGGCCTCTCGGGTCGGGGAAGGTGGCGTCCGCTCGGGGAAGGAGGGGAGGCTCGTCGGAAGATCTGGCGCCGCGACCCGAGTGGGGTGACTTCCGATGGAGGGGGGAGGGGGAGTTGGAGCATGAGGAGGGAGTGACACGGCGAGTGCGATCGGCG
>NW_021237217.1:8600-13001 GCF_002162155.2 Triticum dicoccoides | reverse complement strand
GCGTCAGCATTTCAGTGGCTGGGGTTTTTGTTTTTTTTTTGAAAGGGGGAGGGGTTGGGGGTTTTTGGGGGGTTAATTTTGGTGTTTCATATATTGTGTTAGCTAGCTAATTAATAGAGAGAAGTGTACTCTCTTATGTCCATGTTTGGTCGATGCTACGTACTATACATAGAGAGGCCCTCGACACGCTAGCTAGTAAGAAATTGAAGGGAACCATTAAGTACAGAAGTTCGTCATGCATACCGAGAGAAGTGATCGATCGACCTCTCCTTCTCCGAGAGATTGGTCGAACAACAAGTTTTTGTATTATCTATCCGACGCTACTGGCTACATACATATACAATATATAAGATCTCTTAATTACAATCCTCTAGGAATTGAAATCAACTTCCACATGGTATTCTCCGGCTTTATTGATGACGTGGTCAAGAAAGAATCCCGCCAATTCCTCTTGAATTGGTTTCATGCGATCTTGTTCTAGGAGTTCATTGCGCATCTGCCACGTCTAATTTGAGGAAGGGGGTTAATTAATACATATATATGAATGAAACTCAACAGAAATGATGGTGTAATAAAATGAAATTGTGAATATTATTGCTAACGCACATCATATTGTCTTTTAGAGTAGCACTGCTCGTTTTTCAAAGTCGCGTTGTAGATGAACTTGCACACGTATTATCCAAAGAAATCATTCCCTTGTTCCTGCCACAAGCACTTTACGAGAAATAGAGGTCAATCAAACTAATAATGAAGCATTATAAATGGCATTGATGAAAGTATAGCTTTAGAATTAACGGGAGATTCGCACAACTAGCTAGCCAGTAGTACTTACTTTCGGGTATGTATATCGCAGCTCCTTCGGCAGTCCCGGAGCTTCTGCGGTGAACTGTTTCCAAACCCTGCAAGACAAAGAAAATAATTAATATTACTTGAGATATCAGGAAATGAACAAAAAGTTGCCGATATGCTGAGATAATGATCGATTGAACTTACTCGTTGAGCAATTTAGTCATGTCCGCATAGGTTTCGGGAACTTTTCGTCTCGAGTCTAAGACGGTTACTAGTCCCCGCTCAAGCTTAATCTCCAGAAGAACATAGTGGAAGCTACGCACGCATGCATAACTCATCAATTACATTACTATAACCTCGCTCGAGTAATAAGGGAAACTGAATATGCACACGATAGTAACACTCACTCGAAGTTGTGAGGAAAGAGTATGGTATCTTTGTTTTGATTTTTGATCAACGATTCTAGCAAGTTGGCCTCGGCCTCTTCGGCGTGCTTTTTAACCTGAATTTCATCTATGATATTTGTGTTAATGAACCCAATATCATACATTTCTTGTTTTCTACACTCGACGATCTTCAATCTGCATAATATATTGAGGATAATTAATTATAAATACATGCAATGAAAGAGCTGAGCTATATATAGAGACTTAATGACAGAAATAGTACTTACAGACAGTAACAAAAGACCGTTAATTTATCGAGGGCCTTTTGATTGAAGAACTCGAAGAACTCCTCAAATGGAATAGGCAACAGATCAGTTCCAATGAGGTCGTGCTCCTCTTTAATTCTCAGATACAAACTATTCGTCCCCCCAGACTCTCTGCAGGTTTTCATATACCAATTATGGAATCTTCGCATCATCGTTGTTAGAGATTTTTCATCTTTGACGAGAGGCTTCCCGTACTCGTATCTGTGTTCGTCCACCTCCATGATCAGGAAGTTGATCGTCAGGCAGGTCATCTGCAAGATTGCCATAACCGGCCACCGTCCCCGGAGCATTAGCGACGATGTCGCCGCTAGACACATTGAGCGGGGGGCACGATTGATTTGCTTGTTCGTCGAGCTGGGCAATTTTTTTGCGGCTGCTCGTTCTCTTGACCTTTGATGTCTGACAGTACTTCCCGACCGCTCCGCTTGGAGATATGTCTGTTCAGTAATGCGCTCATAGTTGCTGCTCGGCGGAGACTTTGCTGGTTTCCTCAGGGCATCGAGAGTGCGCTTTTCTTTCACCGGATCTACCTTCTCCTCCAGAGGTGGATGTCTCTTTGCTTTCAGCCCTTCAGACAAGTCATCCACTTCGTCCCGCATGATCTTCGTGTTTTCCTCCTTGGTCCTCTTGTATGGTAACTTCTCTAGAGGCTTGAGAGAAGGACCGTATCTATATTGCCTCCCGCCTCTAGCTGTACTGCTAGACGCCGGAGCAGACGGGGCGGCTGTGGCATCTGTCTTCTTTCGTGCTTGCTTACGAGGCGGAGGAGAAGGACTCCGACGCGCCAGAGCAGCTGGGGCGGCAGCGGGTCTCTTCCGCCCTTGCTGGCGAGGCGGAGAAGGAGGAGGCTGCTGGCTGCTCGGGTGTGCCGGCGCAGGCGGAGAAGGAGGCGGAGTGCCGCCACACGCCGGAGAAGGAGGCCCAGTGCCCTGATCGTCACTCGCCGGAGGAGGAGGCGGTGGAGGAGGCGGAGTGCCCTAACTCATCGGAGTTCATATCAATGCCCCAGGCCCAAAACTCACCGTTCCAAGTGTTGTACAGATTGTACATGTTGAAGTACAGCGATATGTATGGCTCGACATTGATTTTTTGATCTGCAGCCGCCCGGAGCACATGACTACAAGGTTAGCCCTCAAGCTTGGGCTTGTTACACGTGCACTCACAGGATGTTGGGCCGAGGGTGACCCTTAACATACTTGACCCGCACATTGACCTCCCACTTATTCCCAAGTCCGTCCACTTTCCTGCAGCCATGGCTTTGGGACTTCTTTGATTTCTCGTCCAGATGTCTTTGCATCTTCTCGTACCATGGCTTGTTCAATTCAACTAGTGCTTTAGCCACGGTAACCCTGTCTGCAAAGTATGACAGGGTCCGGTTCCAAGTTTCTTCAATTAGGGCTGTGATAGGCAGGGCTCTGACCCCAATAGTGTGCCCTTGTACTTTCCAGTGAGAAAGGTACCATCAACTGATAATATCGGGCGACAGTGCCTGAAGGCTTGTATAGTGTAGGCGAATGCCCAGAATAAGCGGTCCAGGATTAGCTCACCCGGGTTCTTTGGGTTTGGACGTTCTCTCCGCCAAACTTCAGTCCCCCTATTAGCACTTGCTATCTGATGAAGCATTCTAGGGGCATAAGATAGGCCTCCTCATAGGTTCCATTCAAGTTCTGGAATATATTTTCCTTCGCACGCCTAGCCTTACTGTAGCTGGCAGGGATGCCAATCTGATCTTCTGCATCTTTTTCAAAGCCCTAACACAACTGTTGAGACATCCCTGCACAATCGTTTCCATCACCTGTGCCACATATCTTGCTGTCACATTGTGGTGATTTGAAAGAGTCCCAGTTTGCTCACAGCTATGCTGCACTATTGTTGTGATATGCCATGACTGACATACCCCAGGCTTCAGTCTAGTGGGAACTCTTCCGCGGCAACCTTTCGCGGTGTTGATGCATATGACCTTCAACTCTTTTTTATCAGACTGCTTCACTTTATGCTAGCGGTGGAGGACGATTGCATACCTATTAATTGCCTGGTAAGCAGACTTCTTGTCTGGGAAAACCTACCCAACCTCCAGGCTCCTTGCTTCTAGGCCAGAAACAAAGTGAAATTCATTTGTGATGCTCATATCCTGTAAAAACCCAGGTTGCAGTGACGCCGCGACCGCCCTCTGCGGTGGAACATCTTCTTCTTCGCTTGATTCGGAAGACGCGGAAGAGTGATCGTCATCGTCTAGCGCCTCTGGCAATCCCTCCACGTGTTCACTCATGTCTACGGTCACAGACCAATATCCTGTGTCATACACAGGCTGTTAGCCCGTCAGTTCCGATGGGCCGATGCTAGGGGCTGAGGTGATGGCCAACTCGACCTCACCGCCCCTGCTACTGCATCCGGCAACATCAGTGACTGAAATGAACTCCACATACAACATCGGCTGACCAAACATTGGGTTATTGGGATTGCATGCAAACCTCATGTACGACCCCAGGACTGATCACATGTGACAGGCCGCAAACCCCAACGGGCAGCTGTCCCATCATTTGCTCCGTCAGCGACGAAGGCCTCCATTGTCAATTTTTCCTTGCATTCCTGGGCCAAACACCACTCGGATGCACCTTCTGACAGCAGCGTAACCCACGTTGAACATGTCTCTAACTACAACTGTAGTCGACTCGCACAAGGACACATCCACCCAGAAAGGGCTGTCGCGTAAGACGTTCCCATAATACACTACTAAATCTTCCATAGTACCTAACCAACATACATGTTTACATTTCAAACAATTAGTAACTGAACATTTAGTAGTAGTACGATGGCAACATTTACATATCATACGACTAAAATAATAATTGTATTTTTGTTACAAATATTCAGTTTATTTTTAGAATCATTTTCTTAGA
>NW_021237217.1:7194-7855 GCF_002162155.2 Triticum dicoccoides | reverse complement strand
GATGAGAACTCATCTGTTACACGGGCACTTCATTTTTTTAACTTATTTGAACTCCAGACTTTTTTTGAGCTGGCATTATGCAGCATTCGAAGCGACGTCATCAATTTCCAACACGTTCTGACATCATTTGCTGTTTTTCAGTCATTTACCAATTTGTTTAGAGAGCTAAATGACCGTGAAACAGTAAATCACAACAAAACGTGTTTTCGGTCAGATATCCTTAAACCTTGGGTACCTTCCGGACTCTGTTTTTCTTCCGTTTTGCTTGTTTCCCAAGATAAAAAAATCTTTATATACCCCCCGAACCTATTGATCACCGTACTATGGAGAAATCTTCTGTTTTCTTTCCTTGTTGTTTTCGGTCAGAGATGTTAAGCCAGGCATCATGTCTTATCCCTCCTCCAACAAAGTAGAAGATGATGCTTGGTTGATGAAAATCGAGCTAAAGAGAGAGGGGCCCGAAGAACCTCTCGAAGGTAGCAAGAGCCAGGAGGCCATCGGAGATCCAGCACCGGTGGTCGAGCAAGCCCTGCCTGCAGAGGAGGAAGAAGAAGATATCCTTAAACCTTACTATGATCATCTTACCCCCACTCAGATTGAAGCCTTTCAGATCATTGAAACGGTTCGTGTGGAAAATAAATATCTCACTCGTGAAAATATT
>NW_021237217.1:5498-6908 GCF_002162155.2 Triticum dicoccoides | reverse complement strand
GAAAAAATAAATAATCCAGAAAAGAAAAAACTATATAAAGCAAAAATATTCACAAAGAAACTAAATACAGCAAAACAAACTACTCAGACATAAGTAGAAGAAAAAAATAAACCAGAAAAGAAAAACTATATAAAAAACTACTGAAAAATAAATAGAAGAAAATAAATAATGCAGAAAAGAAAAAAACTATATAAAAAATGGTTGGGGCGCTGCCTGGTGAGCCTGCCAGACCTAGGGTGTGCAAATTCAGGCCCAGAAGGGCCAGCAGGCTCACAGGGCAGCGCGCCCTAGTTAGGCCCGGAAGCTTGCTATGTCAATGAGTTCGAAAGAGCAGCCGCGGCTGGGTTTATAAACTATTGCGGCTGCCCTTCGCTCGGCGAGGAGGGACTAAACATAGTGCATCGCGGGTGGCAGCGCACGACCATTAGTACCGGTTGATGGCTCCAACCGGTACTATGTCCTTTAGTACCGGTTGGAGCCACCAACCGGTACTAAAGGCCCTCGTTTCCCGTCGCTTGGCCTGGCCAAAATTGGCCTTTATTACCGGTTGGTGGCTCCAACCGGTACTAAAGGCCCCTCCTATATATACTACACTTACGAAAAATCAGTTCCATCGTCGACCACTTCTCCACTTCTCGCGCGCGCGACATCGCCGCCGCCGCCGTGCGGTCGCCCCTGCCGCCGCACCGTCGCACCTGCCGCCCTTGCCGCCCACTCCACGCGTCGTCACCCTCACCGCGCGCCATCACCGTCCCCGTCGTCGCCGTCTCGCGCCGCCGCGCCCCGAGTATGTCGCCGTCTCGATCGCGCCGTCGATTGCCCCTGGCCCACCGCCCGTCGTCGCGCCGTCCCTGTCGCTGCCCGTACGCCGCCGCCCGTACGCCGCCGCACCCTGGCCCGCTCATACCCACACACACGCACATACACACACAGACGCACACACACACACTACACACACGTGTACACACGCATACACACACACAGTACTACACACACACATATTTTTTCACTTATTTTCTATTTTCTATTGTTTACATTAATGTTAGATGAATTCCATAGATAAGAATATTAGAATGTTAATGTTAGATGAATTAGATAGAAAAGTTGTTAAATATTAATGTCAATTGTTAGCTAGATGAATATAGAACTAGTTTATTTTTAGTAAATGCTTAGTTGAACTAGTTGAATTAATAGAACTAGTTTATTTTTAGTAAGAAAATTTAGGTATATGAGATTATTTAAACTAGTTGAATTAATATAACTAGTTTATTTTTAGTAAATGCTTTGTTGAACTAGTTGAATTAATAGAACTAGTTTATTTTTAGTAAGAAAATTTAGGTATATGAGATTATTTGAACAAGTTGAATTAATATAACTAGTTTGTTTTTAGTAAATGCTTAGTTGAACTAG
>NW_021237217.1:0-4788 GCF_002162155.2 Triticum dicoccoides | reverse complement strand
ATTTTTAGTAAGAAAATTTAGGTATATGAGATTATTTGAACTAGTTGAATTAATAAGAGTAGTTAAATTAGTTGAATTAATAGAATTAGTAAGTGTTTAATGTTTCACCTATATGAACATAGGAAATGTCGTCTGACGACGAAAAAGATTTCATTATGTGACCAGCGCGGCCTGTGCGACAACAATTTCCTTGTTGATGATAGGCGATTCAGCATCAAGCTGGATGAGACCTTCGAATTCGATACAGTAAGTCACAATGACAAATCTTTTTTCGTAATTAAGCATTACTAATATATACTTCATTTGCTTCAACTTATAATTTTTAATTT
Organism: Triticum dicoccoides; assembly: GCF_002162155.2. Classification (NCBI taxonomy): domain Eukaryota; kingdom Viridiplantae; phylum Streptophyta; class Magnoliopsida; order Poales; family Poaceae; genus Triticum; species Triticum dicoccoides. The sequence continues at coordinate 4,459 of NW_021237217.1, read as the reverse complement.
TCACTATTCTACTAGCGCATCCCCTGCCATGCAAGAATTTTTGTCTTGCATAAGATACGTTTCAATGCTATGGAAACTATGGAGGTAAAAAGAGTTTACCTGAAAAATGAGCATGGTTATACTTTCAACGTCAAAGTATAGAATGCAGACACATACACCTATTTTGAATGCAAAAATTGGTAAGCACTATGAAAGGCTTATGCATTTGAGCCTGATATGGTTATCACCTTTGATATTCGTTCAGAAGATGATATTGAAGGTAATAGAGACATCTGGGTCGATGTGCAGACACCTCCAATTCTACCATTATATGAGTTCTTCTCAACCATATTCATGTCTTTGATATTTTTTATTCAAAAATAGTTGACAACTAATTTCGATTGACAGCTTATTTCCATTCAAGCAAACATGTCCTGCGCTTGGTAGACAGGACCTACTACTGTCCCGGAGCTAAACCAAACTGCGAGGAGATAAGTCATTATGTTTCATGGCTTGAGGATCTTCATACCGTCAAGATAAATTTTCTTCCTGCACTTAGAAATGTTAGTACTCAAAACGTGCGACCAATAGTGATTGTATTGAACTACGGTCACATCTATTTAGGAATGATGGTAAGATTTTTACTATTTGTCCTCTGTGCATCTTTTGCATACATAATTTTTTTGCTAAACTTTCATTGCTAAGTATATTAATTACGATACGATGTTCTTCAACAGGGACTCCCGATGACAGTTGTGCCTCAGTAGATCGAGACTAAAGTTCGCATGTCAATTGTTAGCTTACGGCCAAGATATCCTGCATTGCACATGACTGCATTCAGGATTTCTAGAAGCGATGAATGCTTAATAGTGAAATATTGGAGGAAAATTGTTAACCATCGCAGAGAAGTACTAGGGGGCAGCAATGAGAAGTACAACCCACGATTAGGAGACAGGTTCATCGGCATGCTCCAGTATGATGAATCAGGAGAGCTATACATGTTCTATGCTATTTTACCTGAGAGAGAGCAGCAGCAGTGATTTAGCTAGTTCATGCTCTTAGTACGTACTCGTCCTCTCATGTCCGTGTTCTTCGTCCTGAACTTAATCTCAAAGAGTGATTTGCTTTTGTGGTGTTATGAACGCTTATAATATCATGACCATCATGTTGAACTCGATGATATTTTTGCTTCTCGTACAAGTGAATATTTCTTCTTTAAGCTAGTGTTGGTGGTGATTAGATAGCGGTAATGACTATGATGATTAAATAGTGATAATGACGACTATGATGATTTTTAGCTAGCTACTACCTCCATCCCATAATATAAGAACGTTTCTGACACTAGTGTAGCGTCAGAAACGTTCTTATATTATGGGACGGAGGGAGTAGTATATATAGTGATGTTGATGATATGATGCAAGAGTTTTTATATTAATATGATGATGATGATGATGAGTTATTATATCATTTAATGAAAGAAACCGCAAATTAGTTTCAGTTGGATGGATACTAGCCAAGTGATCAAGTATATGACATATATATCCATATTATACTTGATCACCTATTTAGGTGATCAAGTATAATATGGATATGGCATATACTTGATCACTTAGCTATAACTAGGATCCACATGCATCTAGTCGAAACTAATCTGCGGTACTTTCACCTAGTATTTTAACAACTCATTATAATGTAAAATTATCACTAAATTAAATTGAAAATACAAAATTAAAGGAAAAACAAAAAAACACCCAAACATTTAATACCAGTTGGTATTACCAATCGGTACTAAAGCCCTACACGCACCCGGGCCTGGCTCGTGCCACATGGTGGCACTTTAGCGCCGGTTCGTGACGAACCGGTACTAAAGGGGGGAACCTTTAGTCCCCACTCTTTAGTGCTGGTTACCGAACCGGTACTAAAGGCCGTTACGAACCGGCGCTAAAGCCCGGTTCTGCACTAGTGAAATAGCACTTGCATGTATGTGGTCATCACCTCAAAAGGGACAGCGAAGATGGAAACACAATTTCTTCAATCACGTCATCTCCTCCGTGTTTGTTACTAAGATGAATTATTTTATCTAATTAGATACATCATTAAGTACATTAGCACCTAATCTTAACATATAAAATTTAGATTATTGCGACATAACAAAATAGACCTACGGTTTCCTAACTATAGACTTATTAATAACCATATCAGATGAAATAACATACCACATGAAATAACATACCACATGCAATGAACAATTACAATACATTTTTTTCTTAATTACCGTATTAAGATTAGCCGCATGTCAACACTAATGGACGCACCTAACATTGATACAACATCTTCAACCTACTCTTCTAAACAAATAGTATAAATGCTACATCTCTCGTCTGAAATTATTTCTAACCTCTAAGTACTAACATCGCATAGTTAATAACGAGCTAAAAGATGAACTAATTAACACCCTGCATGCACAAAAAAATCAATGTATTGCCAAGCTCATACCTTGATCTTCAACTTCGTAGTTCACTTCGCTACACAAATCCTACCCCTGAAGCTCTAAATGACTCCAAAAAGTGATGAAATAATACCTAACACAATAGAGAACACATAGTTATGAACTAAATAAAAAGAGTACAAACTTCGCATGCAAACCAAGCCAACAAAAATGGATAGATCTTACCTTCGTCTATCTTTTCTTCAACTTCAGCATATTCGAAATCCAACTATAAATCGCCCTAAATAGCGAGTGAAAGTGCCTAGTGACTTTTGCTTTCTCTCCCTTCTTACATGCAGAGAGTAAAGGAGGAGGCCAGAGACAGTGTGCTTGCGCACGGAGCATATGCATACTATATAAAAGGAAGAGGATCCCTGTAGTGTCGGCACAACAGGTTCCCACAACCTCGGATTCCCGCAGCGTGTGAGTGATTCCCACAGTGCCATCATATCCACTGAGGCAAAAGAAGGAAAAGCTGGAGCGATTCCCGGGTAGCAGCATCGCCAAAGCAACCAGTGCGGAGCACCGCTGAGTGTCGGCACAAAGGGTCACTGTTCACAGATTCCCGCGCGTGGGAATGAGGGCTATCTGCAGGGGAATCAGCGCCGTATGCGTCGGGGCGGACGCGCGTGCAGCAGGGTGGCCGCCAGCGCTGGTGGCGGTTGGGCCCACGCCTCGGCCCACGAGCAGCAGCAACTGTCGGCTAGGGTGCGGCAATAGCTGACGCGACCGCTTACTACGATGGTGGCTGGGCCCACGTGCCCTGTCTCGTTCCATCACTGCTCCACGCACTGTGCGAAAAATGTTATACCATCGCTGGCCGCCTCCTGCCGTGGCGGCAGGGCCCGCCGCCTCCTCGCGTGGCGGCAGACACCACGTGTCGCCTGCCGCCACCGCTGAGGGGGTCTTTTTTGTCAGATTGATCCACAGGTAGTCCTTTTTGTCAATTCATCTGGTCAGGTGGTCCTTTTGGACAAAAAATCTATATGTTGATCCCATCCAGCAGTCGATCAGCTCTTCTGTCCGTCCGAGACTAGATTTCTTGTCTAGGAACAAAGACTCGAAGTGATAGGTGTTTTTTTTCGAGAAAACTTCAGATCTATTCATTTTCAATCATAGCAGTACAACGAACACAAGAAATAATAAAAATTACAACCATATTCGAATACCACCTAGCGAAGACTACAAGCAGTGAAGCGAGCCGAAGGCGCGCCGCCGTCATCGTCCCTCCCTCGTCGGAGCCGGGCAAAACTCGTTGTAGTAGACAGTCAGGAAGTTGTCATGCTAAAGCCCTATAGGACCAACGCACCAGAACAGTAACCGCCGCTAATGAAATGTAGCGTAGATCAGAATGATCCAACCGGAAAATAGATGAACGTAGACGAACGACAACCAAATCCGAGCAGATCCACCAAACATAGATCCGTCCGAGACACACCTCCACACGCCAACCGACAATGCAAGACGCACCACCGGGGCGGGGGCTAGACGGGAAGGACATTATTCCATCTGCACGGAGCCGCCGCCATCTTGCCTTTCTGAACAGCACACAAACCCTAACAAAACTCAAAGAACCATTGAAAAATGGAACCCTCCCGTCGGCAGGGCAGGGATCCACCGCGCCCCCATGGCCCTAAGGTCACGAGGCACGAGGCAGACCGACGGCAACACCGGCGGGAGGCAAGAAAACCTTAATCTTTCTTGGGGAGGAGGACAGGAGGAGGTACGGTCTGCCATGCGGTCGAAGTGGTAGGTGTTGATGACAAGTTCGTCGACTGTGGCTAATCTGCATGACCCGGCGAAAATTCTGCTGAAGAAATCAATGGCAGGGTCGCCGTGTGGTGTGTTCAATCATCTGTCGGATGGGCGATGGCATACACTGGCACATGGCCGGCACATGCGCGTGCTTATCTGCTGAGTGCAGACCTACAACAACACTTTGCTGTTCCGCCTGAGGCCTCGTAATACCGCAAATTTTTCGTAGCTTTGCAA
>NW_021237216.1:0-759 GCF_002162155.2 Triticum dicoccoides | reverse complement strand
TGGGGCGCGTGCGTATCAGGCGCCACTCAAAAAGATCAGCCATGTGAAAATAGTTTTAGGGGCAGTTCATTTTGTGAATTGATTGCGTCCATAGGTCAAAATTGTCAAATTTACCCCGTGCATGACTACGTGCGTGTTCATAAGCCTATGTGTAAACATGTTCGAGAGTTTTCTATCGTTGTGTGTGAAGGAAATATGCCCTAGAGGCAATAATAAAGTTATTATTTATTTCCTTATTTCATAATAAATGTTTGTTATTCATGCTAGAATTGTATTAACCGGAAACATGATACATGTGTGAATACATAGACAAACAGAGTGTCACTAGTATGCCTCTACTTGACTAGCTCGTTAATCAAAGATGGTTATGTTTCCTAGCCATAGACATGAGTTGTCATTTTATTAATGGGATCACATCATTAGGAGAATGATGTGATTGACTTGACCCATTCCGTTAGCTTAGCACTTGATCGTTTAGTATGTTGTTATTGCTTTCTTCATGACTTATACATGTTCCTATGACTATGAGATTATGCAACTCCCATTTACCGAAGGAACACTTTCTGTGCTACCAAACGTCACAACGTAACTGGGTGATTATAAAGGTGCTCTACAGGTGTCTCCGAAGGTACTTGTTGGGTTGGCGTATTTCGAGATTAGGATTTGTCACTCCGATTGACGAAGAGGTATCTCTGGGCCCTCTCGGTAATGCACATCACTTAAGCCTTGCAAGCATTGCAACTAATGAGTTAGTTGCAG
>NW_021237215.1:0-1255 GCF_002162155.2 Triticum dicoccoides | reverse complement strand
TTTTTTGTTGTGAAATGTTTCACCCTGAAATATAATCTGAAGGAATCATTTTCATAGCAGAATTTTGTGTTCTAGTTTGATGAGGGATGCATTAGTTAAAATTTCAAAACAAGCTATTTCAGTTACACCAGTTTTCCATATTTTACTGTACTACTATTTTCTGCTACGTACTTTATCATAACGGTTGCCTTCACATACTTCCAGTTTGCAACTTCGGTTATACTAATGTTACAAACACAAACAAATAAAAATACTTGGTTGTACTTGAATTTTGTGTTGTTGTTCCTCCTTTTTCATTTATCTAAACTGCAATGGACTCCATTATAAACACTGAAGCAGTGTACAAAGCTATCACTGAAGCACTATATAAAGCTATCACATTGCTATTCCATTTTCGCTGAACTGTTTTTTCAACCACAACTTAGTTCTGTACTTCTTGTTAAAAATATCCACCCGGTTATTTTTTTATATCTGCATAGTAAAACCTATCCTCTAATTGCTGGTGCGCTGTAGTGGGATTCAAATTTGGAGCAATACATCTTGCCCAGTTTCGCCGTGTGGAAGCCCTCTTTTAAGGTCAAGATCCCTAGAAGATCAAAATGATAGAAGGTCCGGTGTGCTGGCGCTAATGCAGAGCGTGGCGCAGATGGGCTGGGTCCTCGGCCCATCGTCCTCATCGCCTGCGCCTACATCACCTACTACATCGCTGTCCTCATCTCCGACTACTACCGCTCGCCGGAACCCATCAATGGCAAACGGAACTACACATGTACATGGACGCCTTCCGCTCCTGCCTCGGTAACAAATAATACTGAAATTAACTTCTCCTGGCATGTATGGATGGACATTGGCAGCATGCATGCATGTCTGTTGTTAGGCAGAATAAATGGGTCTCACACTCTTGATCATGTCCATGCAGGGGCTAGAGATGTAGCTGTATGTGGCAATGCACAGTACACGGTTGTCTATGCATAACAGTTGGCACGGGCATCATGTAAGCCCAAGCAGTTTTACTATTTAAGCCTCTTTGGCTTCTGAATATCTGTAAATATTTTGTTCATAAAAGTCATGGACTGAAAGAAGTTCCTTGTCTTGAGAGTGCAGGACCGTGGTGCCCAGCAACTGCCGTCATTAAAAGGGCCACGACGCGAACTGCAGCAGGATGGGACGATGTACTTGGCGATGTTCCGCCTTGCCGAGGTCGTCCTCTCGTAGTTCCCGGGCCTGGAGATCGGTCACCTTTGTCTCAATCATC
>NW_021237214.1:0-2484 GCF_002162155.2 Triticum dicoccoides | reverse complement strand
GCCTTCTTTGCACGCTCCAGCGCCGCCGTCTTCTCCTTGGCCATGGTCGCCGGCGAGATGCGCGAAGGGAAGTGGTGCGGGGGCGAGAGCGAGCACGCTGAGCAGGGAGGAAGGAAGCAGAGAGAGGGGGAGAATGCTAAGGCGCAGCACAGAAATTCTCGCCGGGCACATTTATAAGGTCCCTTCCGAGTGGATGACAGGTGGGCCCGGTCGATCTAATCATATCTGGAACAGTTATGCAGACGGGATACGTGGCGAGAAAGGCGGCGCGGAGATCGAGGCGTCCATGCCCCGTCCCATCCGAACGCCGCGGTCCGCCCCGCTTCGCACGCGCCCCAAAATTTCGCATCCCGCGTTATTCGCGAGCAACAAATCAGTCTGTCAGGCGCGGTGTTTTCGGCGATCCGTCGCTCGGAAATCGTCGAAGCCTGAAAGATCACTCGACGCAAAAACAGAATGGATCAAGTCGACTGAAGGCAAGTTATTTCCTGTCGACAAAGGGATTCTTTGCTCCAGAACAGCGCACAACCGGAGCTCAAAGGTTAATCGGAAACGACATCAACTCCTTCACTCGAAGCCTCAATCCATTCGGGGGCTAATGATGGGGTTATGTACCTAGGGTAGGGTCATGGACCTGATCCAAGTAACTTACCCCAAGACATCCTTAGAAGAGGTCGCCTTCCAGTCGACCAACGAGGATTCACTCGACTGGCCTGAAGGACTCGACCACGAAGACTCACTCGACCACCAGGAGGTCAAGAGGCACTCTACACTGCAACGGCCTGTAATCAAGTAGACTTTATGATAGTAAAGGTCTTTATGGGGGGCGTTACCAGTAACGCCCCAGACTTAACTCTCCTTAAACCCTCTCCTACGTGGGCTGGCTGGGGTCCTGGCGCACTCTATATAAGCCACCCCCCTCCACAGGCAGAAGGGTTCGGCACCTTGTAGTTCATACACTCATAATCCACTCGACCGCCTCCGGGCTCCGAGACGTAGGGCTGTTACTTCTTCCGAGAAGGCCTGAACTCGTACATCCTTTGTGCTTACAACCTCTCCATAGCTAGGATCTTGCCTCTCCATACCTACCCCCCACTCTACTGTCAGGCTTAGAACCACGACAGGTGGAACAAGAGTTGTGGGTGCGGGGTGAGCAGCCGCTGCTGATAGGACTTCTGTAGGTTGCCTGACGCTGGGACGATCAATACGCGATGGAGGATTTTTTGAATCATTGGTTTCGGGAGCCATACATGTAGGTCTGCTTGGACTGGCCTCCAGTTTCGCCTTTTAAATGCTCTAGTCTAGAAAACTTCTGAGCAATGCTGCCGTGACGGGTGAACTGCAACGTTGGATGTCGTAACAGCAAGTCTCTCCGGCCACGTTTCATCTCGGCGAGTCACATTTGTGGTCTATTTCACTCGCGTTCGTCAGCCACGTTTGGGGTTGCCTGCATGTGTATTGACTGTTAGGCCTGCGCGCGTATGCTTCTGGGGATATATATATAATACATATATCCCCAGTTAACCAGTAACTCAAATAGAAGCAACGAAAGAAACAGAAGCCTGTATCTATAACTTGGCATCTTCATGTTGTCGCATGCATTGCGTTTGTTTCAAGAAGGGGATTTGGGGCAACCGCCCCTATTTTTGTTTTGATTTTCTATTTTCAATCCTTTATATCTTTTGAATCAGAAGTCTAACATAAGTTTTGTTTTTAGATTCGCGTTCATTGTGACAAGTGCTTTGAAATAAGACCCATTTCAATACGTTTTGATGAGTTTTTGAATCCCTATTAAGTTCCGTCTACCGAACTTGATGCGGCGAACAAAAAAAAATCATAGGTTTTAGAAACTACTCTCTCCGTTCCATAATTCGCTCGTAAAGAATTATGGAATGGAGGAGTGTTAGGGAACGTAGTAATTTTAAAAAATTTCCTACGCACACGCAAGATCATGGTGATGGCATAGCAACGAGAGGGGAGAGTGTTGTCCACGTACCCTCGTAGACCGTAAGCGGAAGCGTTAGCACAACGCGGTTGATGTAGTCGTACGTCTTCACGATCCGACCGATCCAAGCACCGAACGTACGGCACCTCCGAGTTCAGCACACGTTCAGCTCGATGACGATCCCCGGGCTCCGATCCAGCAAAGCTTCGGGGATGGGTTCCGTCAGCACTACGGCGTGGTGACGATGATGATGTTCTACCGGCGCAGGGCTTCGCCTAAACTCCGCGACGATATGACCGAGGTGGAATATGGTGGAAGGGGGCACCGCACACGGCTAAGGAACGATCCGTAGATCAACTTGTGTGTCATGGGGTGCCCCCCTGCCCCCGTATATAAAGGAGGGAGGGGGAGGTGCGGCCGGCCCCCTTGGGGTGCGCCTGGAGGAGTCCTACTCCCACCGGGAGTAGGACTCCCCCCTCTTGCCTTGGTGGAGAAGGAAAGGGGGGTGGGGAAAGAGGAAAGGGGGGCGCCCCCCCCCC
>NW_021237213.1:0-652 GCF_002162155.2 Triticum dicoccoides | reverse complement strand
TGTTTGTTATTGTAATATAAAAAATATTCGTGCTGTCAAAATTTTCACAGTGCGTGTTTCCCTTGTACTCAATATGCTTCTAATGGCTGATCCTTCCATTTTTGTTGTGGCATCTTTACTTTCACAGGTGTTTTGTGTCCTGGAAGATGGAAGAGGAAGAAAACTTATTTTTGTTGAACTAAATTTTCTGTATTCTGTTTTGTTGTATGTATCATTTGATAGTTTTGTATAGGAACAAGTGATACTAGTTTGTACGGCTTTATGGCCTGTGATGTAAACATATTTAGTGCTGAAATATGAAATTATTTGCAAATTTTGTCGAAAATGAGGATCATTTGTACGAATATGTGAATGGGCTGAAAAGAGTATTGGACCAACATCAGGATTGAATTATTATTTGAATGTATAAAAAGGCTGAATGTAAACCAGAAATGGGCTGCACAAAATTGTATATATATTCTTGAAAGGCCAAACGTGCATAAAAATTTATGGGCTGACTAGTTGGGCTTGGCCCATGTAGCTGAACAAAATTAACAAAAATAAATATACTAAAAGGGCTGAATTAATGGGCTAGGTCCATGTAGAAAACCGAATTGGACCGGGCTGAATCTGGTGCCACATTAGCTTGCCACGCTGGATGCCTACGTGGACT
>NW_021237212.1:0-414 GCF_002162155.2 Triticum dicoccoides | reverse complement strand
CCTCCTTGGCGGTAACGACCTCTCTCTTTACATGCGCAAAATTACTTGCATTGATGGCTTACATCACCATCATCTCACCTGCATCTTATGCATGCATCGTCCCCTGCAAAAAAAGAGAATTACTCAAGAGTAATATTGCAATATAAAATCCTGAAATAGCCATCATAGACTAATTGAAGTTTTTGTATTTACTTATTCTTAGATATTATCTTCCAAGTATCAGGCCCACAACTACAAAGACCTGAGCTTCAAATTAGTTTTCTGGTGAGTTTTCGAGTATAGCCTGCTCACATAAGAAAGAAAAGCGCACACCCCTCTTTCCTCCCCTCCCGCACCTCTTTCTCCCAGATGTCGCCGCACGCTATGGATTAGGGGGATGGAGTTCTTGTCCAGGAAGAACACGACTCATCTATT
>NW_021237211.1:0-697 GCF_002162155.2 Triticum dicoccoides | reverse complement strand
GAACGAATCCACTTCGTCCGGATCATTCTCCGCGGATGGCACGGCAACAGCTGGCTTATACATGACACCTGCTTTGTTCAACTTCAAACAACCTCTGCAATAGAAATATAAACTTAGTAATGGTAGCATGGTTTAAAACAGCAAACATACTATAAACTATAAAGTTTGGGTGTGATACCTCAGCAACTTGATCAGGGATTTGCCTCATCTGGGTGTGTATGAAGTCCATGCACCGCTTCATTAGAAGCTCCATCAAATCTTCTGACAATGCGGCTATCGTCGACTTCTTTGTGTTTCCAGTTACAGGCTTGGTTTTTGGCTTCATGGTAGGCGCATTATTTGGGATGTTGGGCTCCTGAGCCCTATACTCCTGGGTGATATTATTTTCGATCTGCATGCGATATTGAAGTACATGTGATGAATAAAAAATAAATAGTATTAAGTTACAAAACATTTAAGAAAGACGAAACACAATGACTTACCCTTACGTTACCACGACCGCGCCCATTATCATAGTCGAACCTATCTCTCCTAGTGGCTGCACCTTCTGTCCAGTTCCTCATAAGACGTTGTATGGACAAGTTGGGATTATAGGCACATTCGCCTTCGACCGGTTGCACCTTCTCCCAATACAAGTACTACAAAAAAATATAAGGATTTAGAGTTAGTAATACATCACATAAAATTGCAATGATAT
>NW_021237210.1:0-2552 GCF_002162155.2 Triticum dicoccoides | reverse complement strand
GAGGAGACACGCCCGCCGAATAATAGAGGATAGAAGGGTTTCCCCCCACAAGTGCGGATGGTGAACATGATATACGCAACCCACATACCCAAAAGGGGGCGGAAGCTTGCGCTCAGGGACGTATACGCGATGGAGCCAATCGCCCCAAAGTTCAATCTGTGGTCCTCCTGCCCGATCACTTTTGATCAAAGGGACCACCCCACTAGCATCCGCCATGGCGGATTCGTCGCATTGGTTTTAGACCCAATCGTTGACGGATTTCACCTCACTAGAGTCCTGATGGACGGCGGCAGCAGCCTAAACCTGCTTTACCAGGATACAGTGCGCAAGATGGGCATAGACCCCTCAAGGATTAAACCCACAAAGACGACCTTCAAAAGAGTCATACCAGGTGTAGAGGCCAATTGTACAGGCTCAGTTACACTTGAAGTGGTCTTCGGATCCCCGGATAACTTCCGAAGCGAGGAGTTAATCTTCGATATAGTCCCATTCCGCAGCGGCTATCATGCACTGCTCGGATGAACCGCATTTGCAAAGTTCAATGCGGTGCCGCACTACGCATACCTCAAGCTCAAGATGCCAGGCCCTCGAGGAGTCATCACGGTCAATGGAAACACCGAACGCTCTCTCCGAACGGAGGAGTATACAGCGGCTCTCGCGGCGGAAGTTCAGAGTAGCCTCTTAAGGCAATTCTCGAGTCCGATTGCTAAGCGACCGGACACCGTCAAGCACGCCCGGAGTAACCTACAACAAGACGACCTGGCACGTTCCGAGCACGCGTAGCAATGCGGCCCCAACCCCAGCCCTCGCAAAATCGCGAGACAAGTACAACGCGTACATCACTATGCTCTGGAGATACCATGGGCATAGGGGGAGGGGCACGACCACGACAGGCCCAAAGTGCGGCTCAACCACACCAGGGGCTCCCAAATGGGTCATCCTTTTTTCTTTCTTTTTTTATCCTCGGGACTCCATTTCCCAGAAGCCCTGTCCGACAGTTGACCTGCCGAACTCACGATGCAACAGCTAGGGAAGGAGAAAAGCTATGACGAGTATCCAGGTGGTCTCCATTACAAGCATTATACCTGTCTTATACACTATTCCGCAACCTACCCCTGGAGTGGGACATGTTAAATAGTCCCACCCCTTTCTTATCGCACTATTTGTATCGTTCTGCATTCATTGCAATATTTTTCAAAAAACAATGCATCGCTTTTTGCCCATCATTGCATTCCTTTTTTATACATATGTTCACTTATGACATGTTGCATCCGTACGCTTTGGTACGGCCAAATACACCAGGGGCTTAAGTTCCCCAAACTATGGTGTGATAAGTCCGAACACTTTCACAAGTGCGGCACCCCGAACTTATAGCATTATATGCATCGGCTCCGAATCATGTCTTGGGTCAATAGTTGGGTTTGCCCGACTCCCATGTTTTTGGTACCTTACGTTCCGTTATATTGGCTAAGGTAGCGCTGGGAGAACCACTGTGATTGTGCCCCAGTTGAGCTAGGTGAGCACCTCAGTGGAGAAAGCTAAAACTGACCGTCATGATAAGGCAAGAGCTGGTCGCTGTTCGAGAGGTCTTTTCGAGTCCCTAAAGACTTATGCCGCTTAGAGCGAGGAGCCGGCTTCGTCCGGCCCCAGGTGTGGATAGCGCCCCGAATTAGGCCTTTCGAATACTAGGGGCTTCGCCGAAATTTAAAATTATAGAATTCTATGGCTAAGTGAGAGTGTTCAAGCATTATAAGTCCGGTTGCCTCGTTCGTTGTGTTGAGCGCCTCCCTAGAAGGACCCAAATATGGGAACAAGAGCGATCAAGTTTATGCTGAACACCCCAGCACTCGTGGCATGGGGGCTGAAGCCAATGACTTGCCATCTCTCAGATTTGATAAACGTCCGCACAGAAGGTAATATTTTAAATTTACAAGCGTTGCTTAGCGCATATGAACAAAGTTTTCAGTGCACAGGATAACAAAACGCGAGTCTACTCAAAAATTACATCTTTGGAGCACTCACCCGCAATAATGCGGGCACCCTTCAGGACACCCTTATAATACATCTCGGGCGTGCGATACTCCTTGCCCGGTGGTGGCGCGTCCGTCACAAGCTTCTCGGCGTCCATCTTGCCCCAGTGCACCTTAGCACGGGCAAGGGCCCGACGGGCACCTTCAATACAGGCGGAGTGCTTGATGACGTCAACCCATGGACAGGCGTCCACCAGCCGCCGCACCAGACCGAAGTAGCTCCCAGGCATGGCCTTTTTGGGCCAAAGCCGAACTATGAGGCCCTTCATGGCCTGTTCAGCCACCTTATGGAGCTCGACCAGCTGCTTCAGCTGGTCGCTCAGGGGCACCAGATGTCTGGCCTCAGCATACTGAGACCAAAACACCTTCTCCGTCGAGCTCCCCTCCTCGGCTCTGTAGAATGCGGCAGCATCGGACACGCTGCGGGGCAGATCTGCGAACGCTCCTGGAGAGCTCCGAATTCGGGTAAGTAACAGGTAATTCACTTTTACATGCTTGCTTTGCATGAAGAATGCCTTACCC
>NW_021237209.1:0-434 GCF_002162155.2 Triticum dicoccoides | reverse complement strand
GGGCTAAAGCAAAACTTATCCAATTACTTCCTTTGGGAGATAAGGGAGAAACCACTTGCTGAAATTGTAGTTGCTCAAGTTCTCGAGGAAGCAACCGAGGAAGATATTAGTGGTGTAGCCGGTGTTGCGGAGATCTGTTTGCGTCTTCGAGGTGAAGAAAGACCTACTATGAAAGAAGTCGAGATGAAATTGCAGCATGTGCGATTGGAGAGGTTGAGAATGTGCGAGCTTGCTGCAAAAGACCAAGACATTCAACCTATGCTGACAGTACAAAGCCAAGTTCGTCATCAGTCTTTAGCTACTGCAGCTGGGAAGGTGGGAAGCTCAAATTCATCTTCCGAGAGAAGCCAAAATTGTTATAGCTTGGAGCAAGAATTTATGTCATCAGCGACTCTACCACGCTAGATATTATCCGGCTTCTAATATATTGTGTT
>NW_021237208.1:0-408 GCF_002162155.2 Triticum dicoccoides | reverse complement strand
GTGGGGTCCACACGTCAGTGACACAGGTTAGACAGGGGGGTTAGTTTAGTTTAATTAAAGATTAGGGGCACTAGGGCCCACATGTCAGTGGCTCTAGGCCTGGGTTAGCGGGGTGGTTAGGCCCTAATGACCGGCCACGTCAGCTCTCGCCGGAGTTTAGCCGGCGACGACCACAGAGCACGACGGGGGACGCCGGACTTGCGCTAGGGGCATCGGATCGACGCGCCAAGGGCACCAGGAGGTAGCCCGTGCCCGTGCGCATCTAGGGGGACCAACGGGAGGTGCGGGGGTGGCCGGGGTTCGCCGGAGTGGAGCCCGAGGCGGCGGCCGGAGCTCGGGGTTGGGGCGAGTTAGTGCTAGGTGCGCAAACGAGCGAGGTGAGAGGCTAGCGGGGCGCTACGCGGTGCG
>NW_021237207.1:0-672 GCF_002162155.2 Triticum dicoccoides | reverse complement strand
AGTTGCCAATGGTTAAGGGTATCTGGTCGCACCATCGACTAGCCATATACTCTGCTCCAGGTGAACTTACTAACAGAGGGGTCCTAAGGGTTTGGGTCGGTAGTTTAAACTTAGCCACGAATTCCTTTGATATGTATGAATGTGATGCACCAGTATCAAAAAGAACAAGAGCGGTAAATGACTTAACCAGAAACTTACCTATAACCACGTCTGGCTGCTCTTCAACCTCCTCCACGTTAACGTGGTTCACTTTTCCTTTGTTGAATGGATTGGGCTTCTTCCTAGCGCTCCCGTTTCCGTTTCCATTCTTCCCTTCAGGGCACTCCGTGGCATAGTGTCCAGTCTTCCCGCACTTGAAACAGGTAACGTGGCTTAGGTCTCTCTTGGTGGGTGTGGCTGGATTGGGGCGGTTCTGATTGTTGCTTGCTCCATTCCCATTCCCATTCCTTGTGCTAGTATGATTATGGTTACTTCCTCCATTATGGTTGTGGCCTCCATGGTTATGGACAAGTCCTCCCGAGTTCGGGGTTAGGTGAGGCTTCTGCTGAGCTCCTGAGTTATACCTCCCTTGTCCATACTTCCTCTTACGGCTCTCAATCTGCTGCTGCTTCCCTTCAATCATAAGAGCCTTATCTACCAACTCCTGGTAGTTGGTGAATGTTGCCACCATCA
>NW_021237206.1:0-391 GCF_002162155.2 Triticum dicoccoides | reverse complement strand
GACATCGCCCCTCTAGCTAGCCCACACTTGGCCGGGTCGCTCAACCCGGCCAAGCCCGTCGACCCGGCCGAACTCTCAAGCCGGCGAGGCTCCTCGGCTCGGCCCCAACAACCAGCTCAACGCAGACGAACCCGGCACACCAAGACTTCCCCAGCAAGCCACCTCCACCCTTGGCGTGTTCCTCAGCCCAGCCACGGGTCAGCTCCCGTCCCATCCAGGCCATACGATGGGACGAGTATCCATCTACCGATGACCGAGGCAACAGTGCCCCGCCCAAGCCTCTGGTCAGTTGAAGCAAGGCAACAGTGCTCCTCACCTACCCGCTGACCAGGGCTGGCGGGGCAACAGTGCCCTCGACGTCACCACTAATGCCAGCAAGCGGCGACCTGAC
>NW_021237205.1:0-1123 GCF_002162155.2 Triticum dicoccoides | reverse complement strand
TCAAATAAGGGATACAATGCATGCACGCACTGCTTACATGAGACTGAAAGTGTACATTTGCCAAATTGTAAGAAGAACGTGTACCTTGGGCATCGTCGATTTCTTCCGAAAATTCATCCAGTAAGAAAGAAAGGCAAGCATTACAACGGCAAGGCAGATCACCGGCCGAAGCCTGCGGAACGCACTGGTGCTGAGGTATTTGATATGGTCAAGGATTTGAAAGTCATCTTTGGAAAGGGTCCTGGCGGACAATCAGTTTCGAAGGGAGCTGACGGGCACGCAGCCATGTGGAAGAAGAAATCTATATTCTGGGAGCTAGAATATTGGAAAGTCCTAGATGTCCGCTCTGCAATCGACGTGATGCACGTTACGAAGAATATTTGCGTGAACCTCCTAAGCTTCTTGGGCGTGTATGGGAAGACAAATGATACAAAGGAAGCACGACAGGACCAGCAACGTTTGAAAGACCCTGATGACCGGCATCCGGAATGGTTTCAAGGTCGTGCCAGCTACGCTCTGACCAAAGAAGAGAAGGTCATCTTTTTTGAATGCCTGAGCAGTATGAAGGTCCCGTCTGGATTCTCGTCCAATATAAAGGGAATAATAAACATGGCGGAGAAAAAGTTCCAAAACCTGAATTCTCACGACTGCCACGTGATTATGACGCAATTGCTTCCGATTGCTTTGAGGGGGCTCCTGCCGTAAAATGTTCGAGTAGCCATTGTGAAGCTATGTGCATTCCTCAATGCAATCTCTCAGAAGGTAATCAATCCAGAAGTTCTACCACGGTTACAGAACGATGTGATCCAATGTCTTGTCAGTTTCGAGTTGGTGTTCCCGCCATCCTTCTTCAATATTATGACGCACCTCCTGGTTCACCTAGTCGAAGAGATTTTCGTTCTCGGTCCTGTATTTCTACACAATATGTTCCCCTTCGAGAGGTTCATGGGAGTATTAAAGAAATATGTTCGTAACCGTGCTAGGCCAGAAGGAAGCATCGCCAAGGGCTATGGAAATGAGGAGGTAATTGAGTTTTGTGTTGACTTTGTTCCTGACCTTAAGCCGATTGGTCTTCCTCGATCGCGGCACGAGGGGAGACTAAGTGGAAAAGGCACGATCGGAA
>NW_021237204.1:0-539 GCF_002162155.2 Triticum dicoccoides | reverse complement strand
AGCTAGCGCGCCGCCGTGGTCCACGGTCATGGCCACGACCCCACCAGGTCGCAGCCCGCCCCCGCGCCGCCCGACGCCCACATGCCCGCCAGACCAGAATGGTGTTGGACGGGGCCGCCGCCGCCAAGCACGCACCACCGCCCAAGACACCAGCCGAGGCCACACCGCTGCCACGGACGACAACCGCCGCACCCCACGGCGCCGCCCGCAGCCCGCGTCACGACGCGGCCAAATCTGGCGGAGCTGCGTAGCACCCGCGCCATCCGCCGCCACCGGCCGCCCAGCACGCTCCGCCACCACGACGCTCGTCGCGCCGCCAGCAAGATGCCGTCGCCGCACAGCTCTGGCTCCCCGCCATGCTGCAGCGCCCGCCGCCAACGCCGCACCCCTGCCCGGCCACCCCGTCCCGCATCAGGGCCCTACGCGAGAGGACGAAATCTCCCCGCCGCCGCCGCCGGCCGCGCTTCGCCCGGCTGCGCCCCCTGGCGGCGGCGAGGGAGGAGGAGAGGAGGAGGGGTGCCTCGGCGGCGGTGGCTAGG
>NW_021237203.1:0-1519 GCF_002162155.2 Triticum dicoccoides | reverse complement strand
CTTACAGGGACAGGCATCCATGACCCAGCTTCGAACGTGTCGGTCATCAGCAAATGGGTCCGGGCTGTAGCACTGGGCTAGCAGGACTCCGGTAAACCGGGCTGTAGCGGGCTAACAGGACTCCGGTACTCAAAGCGTGACATTTCCCCGAAGGGACAGACACAGGAACGAAGAAGGACACATGCCGGCCAGCCTAAGTGTTCCAGAGCAGTAGCAAGCTACCATGGCTCAGCGGTAACACTAGGAGACATTTCCCGGTAAGAGAGGCTACTAAAGATAAACAACTAGATGGTCAGATCCCACACATACCAAGCATTTCAATCATACACACAATATGCTCGATATGTGCAAATACAACGAAGCATCACAACATGACTCTACGACACAAGTACTTTATTTACGGCTCAGAGAGCCATACATAACATACACAAAGGTACGGGTCTTACGACCCAACATACAAGTCATACAGTCATACAAACCAGCAGCGGAAGTAACTTGTCTGAGTACAGACAACTAGTAAAATAAAAGAGGCTTTGGGAAGCCTAGCTATACTACATGGTCCTTCACAAGCTCAGGGTCACCACCTGGGTCTTTAGCCTACTCGTTGATGTCAACGTCTACATAGAACCCATCAGAAGGGGTTGCAGCGTCTTCTGTAAAAATGTAAATTATAGCAACATGAGTACAAAGGTACTCAGCAAGACTTACATCAGAACCTACATACATGCATATTATCAAGAAGGGTTGGTGGAGTTATTGCAGCAAGCCAGCTTTGACTCTTGGCTAGACTATCCTACGATACTCCAATCTTGAAAATGGTTTTGCGCACACGAGTCCACTACTCACCACTTCAATACACTACCGAGGATTCGCCTCCGTCTTCCTACGGAAGAGCCATCCTCGGCACTCACGCTTATCTTGAGGCTTTTAACAGTTTCCATTTACATTGTCTATGAACTGTATAGGCAACCAAGTAGTCCTTTACCGCGGACGCGGCTATTCGAATAGATTATGATAACCCTGCAGGGGTGTACTTCTTCATACATGTTTCCACCACTTAGCGTCTGCACATGACATGTGCTCGGCAGACTTCAAGCGAAAGCCGACGTGGGTGTAGACCACGACCTACCTAAACACTTAAGCCTCTAGTCCAGGTTTATCGCCTATTCAGGTTCCATCCGCAGGGAGTCCGGCCGAGGTTTCCCATACGGCCCCAAACGATGTGAACAGGGTTCCCGAGATACCTAACGGGTATTCGGTACACCGTGCCACGTACCTACCGCATCACAGCCCACCCCTACGGTCAGCGCTGTCCACGGCCTCCAGTAGGCTACAAACACCAGAAACTACTTGCAACTCCTGGACAGAGAGCTAGGGTGAATAAGAAGTCGAGCGGGGTCATATTTCAGGGCCCAATGCATGGTAGTAGCTGTATCTTAAATCACGCATACAGATCTCAGTGCTTAAGGTCGGCTTCAATGAAACAACCCACCATGTACTCCTACATGGCCTCTCATCG
>NW_021237202.1:0-1213 GCF_002162155.2 Triticum dicoccoides | reverse complement strand
GCCCCGTGCCCGTGCTCCATGGCTGCTGCTGCCTCCTCTACCCACCGCACCCGCAGTGGCCGCGTTTGGTCACCGGACCACACCGCCTCGCCCGCCCGTTGCCGTGCTCCGGCACCCTGGAGCCCCTCTACCCCCTGCGGCCATCGGCCTGCGCCCGCGTGCGCGCTCGACGCGCCGGGCCCGCGCCTCGGCCGCGCTCACAGCGGCCCCGCCTCCATCGTGCCCGCTCGTCGCCGTCCTTGCCCGGCTCCACGAGCGCACGCCCCCTGCCTCCCTGCGTCGCCGGCACCCCACCGTGCCCCGCCGGTCCCGCCACCGCGGTTGGCCTGGGCGGGTGCCGTATCAGGCACCCACGCGCCCGTGCCCGCATCGGCCCCCTGGGGCCAATGACATGGGGGTCCCACCCCAGAACGTTAAAAAAAGTATATAAAAATAAATAAAACAATAATTAAAATAAAAATAAATTTAATTAATTAACTAAATTAATTAAGTTAATTAACCTTAATTAATTAATCTAATTAACCTGTTAGCTTAATTAAACAGTAATTAGTTTAACTAAATCCTAATTAACCTAACAGAGTATGACAGGTGGGTCCCATTGGACCCACGCGTCAGTTTGACCCAGTCAACCCCTGTTGACTGCTGATGTCAGCATGACGTCATGCTGACGTCATAAATCCATTTTCCGAATTAATTAAATAATTAAATAAATTCCAGAAATTAATAAAATCTTTAGAAAATCATATCTTTTAATCCGTAACTCGGATTAAAATATTTTCAACATGAAAGTTGCTCAGAACGACGAGACGATTCCGGATACGCAACCCGTTCGTCCGCCACACCCCCCTAAACTATCGAACTCGCAACTTTCCCCCCCTCCGGCTCCTCTGCCCGAAAACACGGAACCCCGGGAATACTTCCCGGATGCTTCCCCCCTTCACCGGTATCACCTCCTACCGCGTAGAACACGTCTAGCTCTGCCTGTTATCCTGTTATGCACTTGATTGCTATGTATTTACTGTTTCTCCTCTCCCCCCTTTTCTCTCCGGTAGACCCCGTGACGATGCTGATGCCCCTGTGGTCGACTACATCACCGACGACCCCTCTCTCTCTTGCCAGAGCAACCAGGCAAGCCCCCCCCCCTTGATCACCAGATATCGCCTACTCTTCTCTATACTGCTTGCATTAGAGTAGTGTAGCATGTTACTGCTTT
>NW_021237201.1:0-1325 GCF_002162155.2 Triticum dicoccoides | reverse complement strand
GTATCACTAGTAGAAAAACACCTAATAGTCCCGGTTCGTGAGGGCCTTTAGTCCCGGTTCATGAACCGGGACTAATGGGCCGTTACTAATACCTCCACCCATTAGTCCCGGTTCAAACTAGAACCGGGACTAATGTGCCTCCACGTGGCTCTGTGCGCCGAGCCCAGTCAGGGGGCCTTTGGTCCCGGTTGGTGGCACCAACCGGGACCAAAAGTCCATGTTTTTTTTGGAAATTGGCTGCTTTAGGGGTTTTGGGGGTTATTTTTAGGTTGTTATATTAGCTAGCTAATAGAGAGAAGTGTCCTCTCTTATATCTTCGTCCTTGGTTTACCAACGCTGCTGCTATATATGTTCATTTTACCCGCTGATATAATAACTCATGCATGCTCGCATACATCAGCATATATAATAACAAGTACTCGTCCTACTAATCATGCATCATCATACAACTTCTACTCGTTATTAATAATAAGTCATACGATCATCATCTTCATAGTCATCGAACCCAACCCTACATAATTGTTCTTAACACATGATCATCAGTATTAGGTAGGACCTAAACACCCTTAAGGTAAAATAGCATAAAACAATATAGACCCTGACTCTCCATTATGAAGAATGGCGATCATCCTGTCTCCAATTTTTGCCCTTCGCTGAATGTTGCTTCTAAGAAGCTCCTTACGACTGTCCATATATTTTTTCCATTCTTTGATTCTCATGTCTCCACTTATTTTAGAAACCCGGTATGGACAGTTGAGATTCGTAGGAGGACCTGGTTGTATGTTCAAAACATGAAGGCTACCGTGTGTATACATCAGATGAGGCACACAATCATTCGGGATTATCTGTTGAAAAACATAGTAATAACTTCGTAGTTAGCAATGATATGATGTACTAGTTTTAGAAGTGTGCAAAAAGATGCACGGATGTTGTAATAGTACAAAAATCTTACCAGGATATCTCCATGGTAGTTACCGTAGTTCAACACGTGCACTAGTGGCACGTATTGACCATAATGTTGAGGAGTTCGATTGTAGACATTGTAATTCTCAAGATCAGTACAAAATGCGACCAGATGATTTTTCTCCTGATAAGTTAGTTCGGAGCCTTCGGTGTATTAGGTTCTGTCTACCATCTTCCGCACATTCTTTGGAGAATGAAAATAAGCTATCAATGGAGAATAAGTTGTCAACTATTTTGAAATAAACAATATAAATTACTTAATAACTATGTTAAGCTCACATGGGGGAAGAATTGGAGGTGTATCCACAAGGATGAAAATTGTAGGTATCTCTTGCTCGATTGTAGGATCACCAAGATCCATG
>NW_021237200.1:0-1305 GCF_002162155.2 Triticum dicoccoides | reverse complement strand
GGCTCGTGCCCACGTCAAGAGGTATAAGACCTCCGACGATTTTCTTAACCTACAAACTAAGGGAGAAAAGCTCAATCGTTGAGCTTGTGCTCAGATTGTCTGAGTGCAACAATCACTTGAATCGAGTGGGAGTTGATCTTCCACATGAGATAGTGATGTTTCTCCAAAGTCATTGCCACCAAGCTGCTAGAGCTTCGTGATGAACTATAACATATCAGGGATAGATATGATGATCCTTGAGGTATTCGTGATGTTTGACACCGCGAAAGTAGAAATCAAGAAGGAGCATCAATTGTTGATGGTTGGTGAAACCACTAGTTTCAAGAAGGGCAAGGGCAAGAAGGGATACTTCATGAAACATCAAATCAGCTGCTGCTCTAATGAAGAAACCCAAGGTTGAACCCAAACCCGAGACTAAGTGCTTCTTTGATAAGGGGAATAGACACTAGAGCGGAATTACCCTAGATACTTGGTAGATGATAAGGCTGGCAAGGTCGATAGAAGTATATTGGATATACATTATGTTAATGTGTATTTTACAAGTACTCCTAGTAGCACCAGGGTATTAAGATACCGGTTCGGTTGCTAAGTGTTAGTGACTCGAAATAAAAGCTACGGAATAAACGGAGACTAGCTAAAGGTGAGCTGTCGATATGTGTTGGGAGTATTTCCAAGGTTGATGTGATCAAGCATCGCACGCTCCCTCTACCATCGAGATTGGTGTTAAACCCAAATAATTGTTATTGGTGTTTGCGTTGAGCATAGACATGATTGGATTATGTCTATCGCAATACGGTTATTCATTTAAGGAGAATAATGGTTACTCTGTTTATTTGAATAATACCTTCAATGGTCTTGCACCTAAATGAATGGTTTATTGAATCTCGATCATAGTGATACACATTTTCATGCCAAAAGATATAAGATAGTAATGATAGTACCACTTACTTGTGGCACTGCCATGTAAGTCATATTGGTATAAAACGCATGAAGAAGCTCCATGTTGATGGATCTTTGGACTCACTCGTTTTTGAAAAGTTTGAGACATGCGAACCATGTCTGTTAGTGTATACGCATGAAGAAACTCCATGCAGATGGATCGTTTGGACTCACTTGATTTTGAATCACTTGAGATATGCAAATCATACCACATGGGCAAGATGACTGAAAAGCCTCGTTTTCAGTAAGATGGAACAAGATAGCAACTTGTTGGAAGTAACACATTTTGATGTGTGCAGTCCAATGAGTGCTGAGGCATGCAGTGAATATCGTTATGTTCTTACTTCACAGATGATTCGAGTAGAT
>NW_021237199.1:0-587 GCF_002162155.2 Triticum dicoccoides | reverse complement strand
TTGGGATGGTTTAATGATGACAATTGTCAATCTTTTGAAATGAATAAGAGCTTCACTTATATGTGCAAACTGAGTTGCAATATTTTCATGCCTTCTACTTCTTGTGCTAATTTTTTGGCTTTAGATTTTATGAACTATGCAAGTTACTCATCTATTCATGTGTCATATATGCAAAAATCAAGGGAAGTAAAAATGGATGACATATACATATACAACATGTACACCTTGTCTCTTTTGTTAGCCACATTTCAGATTAAGCAACACCGAGGACGGCTTTATTTTCAAGAAGGGGAGGATGATGAGGACATGACTACCTTGGATATGACCAAAAATATTGAATATATGCCTATTTGTCAGGTGATTTCTAGTGCAAACTATTCAATAATCTATTTATGTTATCCAGAACAAAAATACTTTACACACTTTTGTGTTTTGTCTAATTGCAGGTGTACGGGACATTTGTACAATCCACATATGAAGATAAGGAAGAAAGAGATATTTATTTGCTGTCCAAAAAGTTCTCTCACGTCACTTTTGGCCCAAGAGAAGATAGAGTCCAAGTCTCTCACGTTCTGGATTCAGATTCG
>NW_021237198.1:0-589 GCF_002162155.2 Triticum dicoccoides | reverse complement strand
AAAAAAAATCAAACTGTGGTCAAACAATGGTCAAACTAATTATTCTACAATATTATGTTACTAAATAATTATTTCAGTTATTTTGAATTTTGGTCAAATCCGGTCAAACTGTGGTCAAACAATGGTCAAACTATGGTCAAACTATGGTCAAACTTTGGTCAAACAATGGTCAAACTAATTATTCAAGAAATATTAGTGTTACTAAATAATTATTATTTTTTAAAACAATAGTTTCAAACTCAAACAGTGAAATGTGTCACTTCATGCTCAAGCAAAATTCCTGAAGGTTAATAGGATTGACATCTTACTATTGTCAGGAAAACAACAAGTGTAGACTTGGAAACGAGGGAGAATAGAACCCGGAAGTTAAGCGTGCTCAGACTGGGGGAGTGGTAGGATGGGTGACCGTTCAGAAAGTTAGATGATTTGGAATGATGAGGGGTGATTAGAGATTAGAGGATAAATTGAGCAGTGATGAGGGGTGGTGATTAGAGATTAGAGGTTAAAATAGTTCAGAAAATTGAAAATAAAAAAATCAAATAAAATTCAAAAAAAAATCGTAAAATTTCCTATAGTCCCGGTTGGTGTT
>NW_021237197.1:0-1003 GCF_002162155.2 Triticum dicoccoides | reverse complement strand
GATTCTTACGTTCACATACAACGGGTGTAAGACAGTTTTACACAGCGAAAACACTTAGGGTTAACTTGACGAGCCTAGCATGTGCAGACATGGCCTCGGAACACGGAGACCGAAAGGTCGAGCATGAGTCGTATAGTAGATACGATCAACATGAAGATGTTCACCGACGTTAACTAGTCCGTCTCACGTGATGATCGGACACGGCCTAGTTGACTCGGATCATGTGATCACTTAGATGACCAGAGGGATGTCTATCTAAGTGGGAGTTCATAAGATGAACTTAATTATCCTGAACATAGTCAAAAGACCTTTTGCAAATTATGTCGTAGCTCGCGCTATAGTTCTACTGTTTAGATATGTTCCTAGAGAAAATTATAGTTGAAAGTTGATAGTAGCGATTATGCGATCAGTAGAAAGCTTATGTCCTTAATGCACCGCCCAGTATGCTGAACCCCAAACGTCGTTTGTGGATGTTGTGAACATCGGACATACACGTCTTGATAACTACGTGATAGTTCAGTTAAACGGTTTAGAGTTGAGGCACCAAAGACGTTTTCGAAACGTCGCGGAACATATGAGATGTTTCGAGGGCTGAAATTAGGATTTCAGGCTCGTGCCCACGTCAAGAGGTTTGAGACCTCCGACGATTTTCTTAGCCTGCAAACTAAGGAGAGAAGCTCAATTGTTGAGCTTGTGCTCAGATTGTCTGAGTACAACAATCACTTGAATCAAGTGGGAGTTGATCTTCCAGATGAAATAGTGATAGTTTCTCCGAAGTCATTACCACCAAGCTGCTAGAGCTTCGTGATGAACTATAACATATCAGGGATAGATATGATGATCCTTGAAATATTCGCGTTGTTTGACATCGCGAAAGTAGAAATCAAGAAGGAGCATCAATTGTTGATGGTTGATGAAACCACTAGTTTCAAGAAGGGCAAGGGAAAGAAGGGATACTTCATGAAACGGCAAATCAGCTGCTGCACCAATGAAGAAACCCGAG
>NW_021237196.1:0-419 GCF_002162155.2 Triticum dicoccoides | reverse complement strand
GAATGCCAACTGACATGGGACACTCGAAGTATGACATGTTTAAATACTTGAGTGATCGCATATGGGATAAAGTGAAAGGTTGGATGAGTAAATATTTATCAGCGAGAGGCAAGGAAGTGCTCATTAAATCTGTAGCCCAGGAGATTCCAGTCTATTCTATGGCATGCTTCAAACTGCCAAGGGGGTTATGTGATCATATTAAAAGGACTACCCGGAAATTCTGGTGGGGATGCAAATAGGGCGAACAAAAACCAGCTTCGGTCTCCTGGGATGTCATGACTCGAACTAAATTTTTGGGTGGTTTGGGATTTAGGGATCTAGAGATTTTTCAACTTG
Source organism: Triticum dicoccoides (assembly GCF_002162155.2). Classification (NCBI taxonomy): domain Eukaryota; kingdom Viridiplantae; phylum Streptophyta; class Magnoliopsida; order Poales; family Poaceae; genus Triticum; species Triticum dicoccoides. Next base: position 83 of record NW_021237196.1, on the reverse strand, counting down.
GCGTTGTTGGCAAGACAAGCCTACTGGCGTATCCTCAAGAGCTGACGACTGTGAGCGCTCCAATTCTAAAAGCTTGATTCTTC
>NW_021237195.1:0-488 GCF_002162155.2 Triticum dicoccoides | reverse complement strand
ATGGGATTGCTCATCCCCGCTACATCATAGTTTAACTCCCCAGGATTATGCTCTTGATCGCGCCCAAAGGCGCGCTTCATCTTTGATTGTAGAGCAGAGGTGGGAGACCGATGACCGGTCGCCGTCGATGACAAAACCGTTCCGGTGTTTCCATAGCCACCAGGCGGTGAGGATGATGAGAGAGCCCAGTACCTTGCGCTTGCCGGTGGGCAAGAAAACACAAATTGTAGCCCACAATGTGTGGAAATCCGTGTCCTCGTTTGGTAGTTCAGCAGTAGATCTTGCCCAAGCCAGAATCTCGTGCCACACTTGCCTAGAGAAGGAGCAACCCGCTAGCAAGTGCTGCATTGTCTCCTCTTCTTGGGATAGATATGATCTAAATGGAGATGATATATTAAAAACGAGGCGTGAAGCCTGAACTCATAAAAAAGCTATGTATGTGCTTCACAGTGAAAGGAAACTTCATCTAACACACCAGTAGGCATAAC
>NW_021237194.1:0-2649 GCF_002162155.2 Triticum dicoccoides | reverse complement strand
GTAGATTACCCTGTCCGTATATTCTTTTGTAGTTTGGGTAAATATGGTGTGTGAGGCAACCAAATATCCTGTCCATATTTGGTGACCATTTGACACACATAGAAAATTTTCTCTAGGAATATAATTAGGCCATTATGGTTAGGATCTGATTGGGTTCATTCCTTGTAATCTCCTGTAATTGCCTATAAAAGAGATAACACGGAAGCCACCTCAAGCGTGCCAACTTTCCCCAACTTACATGGTAGGAATGTAATTAGGCCATTATGGTTAGGATCTGATTGGGTTCCTTCCTTGCATTCTCATGCGTGTGTATATTACTCCCTCCTTTCACTATTGTAAGACCTTTTAGACATTTAAGACAACACCCAAAGCAGTTCAATTTCAGCTGTCTAAAACATCTTATAGAAGTGAACGGATGGAGTATATTGTATCTCCAATCTTAAATCCCTACTCCGTACGTCGTTTCGTTTCGTACCAGACCTGGGTTTTTTCATACGTACGAATAGTTCCACCCAACTCTTCTCTCTCTATCAGTCCTCCCTCTGCTTATTCCTAGCTGTGGCCCCGGCTCGCCTGCATGGCGAGTGGCAGCGGAGAGAAGGGGGGCAAGAACGATGGGACGGAGTTCTTCAGGGAGGACGACATGGGCGGGTACCTAAACTACATATCCCATGAGTATGACTCCGTCTGGGACACGTCACTCGGGGCATTCGGGTAATTCGATTATATCGGTTCGGATGATTCGGTTTACGGGTATTTCGGTAAGTTTAAAATGAGAACCAGATTTCTTTCTGCCAAAAAATACCCTAACCCAAATTACCCAAAAATTTTGGTTCGGGTAACCAAAAACCAAAATACTCCATGCACGTGACAAGCCGATCGATGGATGGAGGAGGGCAGGCTGCGGTTCCTGGTGGCGCTCGCGTCTCCTCCCGATGCGGTTGACGATGATAGCGTTGGGGCACATCTCATCGGCCGGTTGACGGGAAGAACGGTAACGCATGGCAGTAGAGGACGGCGGATCAGGTAAGTGGAGGTGGTTCTCGGCTGGATTTGGCTCAAAATGGAGGCGGCGACGTTGGGACTCATCGACATGTTGCGGGGAAGACCGATGACGCATGGCAGCGGAGGACGGCGGATCCAGTCGGTGGAGGTGGTTCCAAGCCGGATCTGGCGCAGAACAGCGATGGTGCGAGTTTATATATATTACGATCGCTTCCCAAATAAATTACGTTTAGAATATAAATAGTTAAATGCATATTGATTCAATATGTAAAATTTGGTATAAAAAACAAAAATATAGGTTATAAGACCATAAAAATCACATTTTATGTATGTTTTACACTATGTTTTTACATTCGTAATTTTACGTAATATAAAATATTTTTTACGGTGAGTACATACTTTCTTACGTTCTCTTTTTATGTATAAAATAAGATAAAATTTACGAAACGTAAAAATATGGTGTATTGATGTCAAAATAGAGAGGGGTGAAGAATAACTATTCCTCACCCAAGGTGACGAATAGCGCGACCCTATATATATATATATATATATAGAGAGAGAGAGAGAGAGAGCAAGAAAGAAAGAGAGAGAGAGAGAGAGAGAGCACGCCGGGAAAGAATACGAAGGGAGGAAGGAAAAGATGTGGGCCAGGACCTGGTGGAGTGCTATGCAATGTGGATGCAGGTTGTGCGATGTGAACGCGGGCTGGATTTCACATAGTTCGATTATTTTGGTTATTACGTGTTTTAAAGAGTGTAACCCGAACCCTAACCCGAAGAACGAATAGGCAGGAATTTAAAGTTGGACAAGCCACACTCAATAATGTCATCAATGGTGGATGTGGGGAAAGAAAACACGAAGAAGAAAGGATTGTGGGAGAGGAAGGGGAAGATAAAAATGGCGAGGAGATGCATTTATCTAACACATCACGAGCATGAAATATCATCATACATAAATAGTCTATGACTTTTGCATATACATTTTTATCATATTTTCTCATTGTACATATATTTTGTTAGCCTGTGGCAACGCACGGGCATTTAACTAGTCAAGTTAAGGTTAACCGTTAGATTGAGATTAGTGTACCTAATCATGTGGAGGGATTGATTCGTGTATGTTTATGGGGTGCGTTTAAAATAAATTACGTTTGATCTTTTATTAGTAGTGGAGATGGGGAGTAATGACTTCACATCTAAGAAGTAGAGGTTGTAAATTTATTGACGATTAGCAAGCATTGTATTGGTCACTTGAACAATTCATGAAAGAATATTGAAGGAAAAGAGATTTCACATATAAATATATTATCACAGACATCTTTTATAATTGTGAGCACTCATTAAGTATGACATGCTAAAGAGTTGATGTTGGACAAGGAAGACAACGTAATGGGTTATGTTTTGTCGCATCTCAGTTGAAGTATATTGTCATGGATCATTCAAACATATTGAGCTTGTCTTTCCCCCTCATGCTAGCCAAAATTCCTAGCACCAAGTAGAGATACTACTTGTGCTTCCAAATATCCTTAAACTCAGTTTTGCCATGAGAGTCCACCATATCTACCTATGGATTGAGTAAGATCCTTCAAGTAAGTTGTCATCAGTGCAAGCAATAAAAATTGCTCTAAATATGCATAACTTATTAGTG
>NW_021237193.1:0-6709 GCF_002162155.2 Triticum dicoccoides | reverse complement strand
GACAGTCTCCACACAAAGAGCTACCCGAAGCGAAAGCTACTGCCTGAATTTGATGTGGAGGCCTTAGAGCCCCCGAAATCAAAAAATAAGGAAGCCACCCGGTCGGATAGACGACCCCATGGCCAACATAGAGCGGCAAACGGCGCCGCACACAAGCCAACACGCGATCCACCCAAGGATTTGCATCAAAAGGATGGCCCGGCTAGATCTATATATGGGCCAAGAAAGCAAGCTCTAGTAAGCAATGCAACACAACAAATATCCGAACAACACGGCACACCCAAATACAGGGGTGCCGCACACCCCCTTTGTTTCACCGATGTGGTGCTGGACCATGAATTTCCAGCAGGATTCAAGCCTGTAAACGTAGAGGCGTACGACGGAACAACAGACCCTGGAGTCTGGATTGAGGATTATATCCTCCACATACACATGGCCAGTGGAGACGACCTCCACGCCATAAAATACTTACCCCTCAAGCTCAAAGGGCCAGCCAGGCATTGGCTTAAAGGCCTCCCCGAAAAAACCATTGGAAGTTGGGAGGAGCTCGAGGATGCTTTCCGGGAAAATTTTCAAGGGACCTATGTCCGACCTCCGGATGCAGACGATTTAAGCCATATAACTCAACAGCCCGGAGAGTCAGCCCGGAAACTCTGGAACAGGTTTCTTACTAAAAAGAACCAAATAGTCGACTGTCCGGACACCGAAGCCTTAGCAGCTTTCAAACATAGCGTTCGAGACGAATGGCTCGCCAAACACCTCGGCCAAGAAAAGCCAAGAACAATGGCCGCATTAACAAGCCTCATGACCCGCTTTTGCGCGGGAGAGGATAGCTGGTTGGCAAGATGCAGCACCAGTGACCCAAGTACATCCGAAGTCAGGGATGGAAACGGGAAACCGCGACGCAGCAAGGACCAGCACCGGAATAAGGGAAACAACCCGAAGAGCACGGCTATCAACGCCGGATTCAAAAGTTCTCAACAGAATCAGAAAAAGCTGCCCCTCAAGGATAACAGGGACGAGCTATCTAACCTAAACAAAATCTTGGACAAGATATGTCAAATCCACAGCACTCCCGGGAAGCTTGCAAACCATACCCACAGAGAATGTTGGGTCTTCAAGCAATCCGGTAACCTCAACGCCGAACACAAGGGGCTCGACACACCAAGTGAGGACGATGACGAGCCCCACAAGCAGAGCATCGGGAAACAAAAGAATTTCCCACAAGAAGTCAAAACAGTAAACTTACTTCACGTGACAAAAGGGAAAAACAGAGTGGCGCCTATAGAGATACGCGCCATATGGCCCATCCCAAAGGAGTCTCGCCACTGGTTGTTAAAACCGATCACCTTCGACCATCAGGATTACTCTAGAAGTATCCGGAACGCAGGCTAGACTACCTTGGTATTAGATCCTATAATCGACGGACTCCACTTTACGCAAGTCCTGATGGACGGCGGCAGTGGTGTAAACCTGCTATATCAGGACATAGTCCGTGAAATGGGGATGGACCCAACAAAAATTCGCCATAGCAACACTTCCTTTCAAGGAGTAACACCAAGCTCGGATGCCCATTGCATGGGTTCTATCCCGCTAGAAGTTATGTTCGGCTCCCCCGGTAACTTCCGCCACGAAAAGCTAACCTTCCACATTGCCCCATTTTGAAGTAGCTATCAAGCACTACTGGGACGTGAAGCTTTCGCCCGCTTTAATGCAATACCGCATTATGCATCTCTTACGCCTAAGATGCCCGGTCCACGAGGCATCATCTCACTAAAGGGAAATATCGAGCGTTCCTCGTGCGTGGAAGAATATGCGGCTGCCTTGACAGCCACACATTAAAACACCTTCACCAACAAAGGCATGTAACAGGTCATTAAGACCACGGACACGGCTAGACGAGTCTGGAGCAAACTTATAATTGATAAAGGTGTAGTAGCCGTACACCCCTATACAAGGGGCTCCGCGTATGTAAAATAAGCGACAATAAGGCTCAATCTTACCCATCTTGAATTATACTTTGTTTACTTCGTATAAGTTACATTCTGCACGACTATTCCTTTTTCTCTTTTCAGCTAAGTTCCCCTCTTTTACAGATGAACACCATGCTACGCCCGTCCAGGACACGGAACAACGGAGACACAGGCGCAGACGTGCAGCAGGGACCCGTCTCCAGGATTCTTTTTAGATTAAGACCCTATGTAAACCTTTTTTACTATCTCTTGTTGATACACATCCCCCGGATTCTCAGTATAACCGAGTAGGAGGCTGGCGTCTTGGCATGTGGCCACGTCAGAATTTTGCACGTACCTGTACACCAGGGGCTTATTATCAAGGGCACTGCTCAGCCCATTTTCATCAAGACCGAATACCTTAGGGAGTGTTCGGCGTCGCGAGTTTGGCCTTATATGCATCAGCTCCGAATCATGTCTTTGGTCAAATGTTGGGTTTGCCCGGCTCCTGTGTTTTGCTGCCTTATGTTCCGTCCTATCGGCTAAGGAGGCACCAGGAGAACTACTGCGATTGTGCCCCGGTTCAGCCAGGTGAGCACCTTAGTAGAGAAAGCCGAAAACTGACTGTCATGATATAGCGTGAGACTGGTCAACCACTCGATGACCTATCGGAATCTTCGGGATTCCTCCGCATTAACGAAGGGCCATTTCCCGGCACCCTGAGTTCGGGCGAGCGCGGTGCCACCAGGGGCTATATAGTAGCCTCACTGTCAAGCTCCTATGGTCAAGTGAAAGTGATAAAGCATTATAGTCCGGTTGCCTAGTTCGCTGCGCCATCACCTCCATCATGGACCAAGATGTTGGATTAAGTGTGAAAATGCGCCTTCTACGAACACCCCCGCATTATATGCATGGGGGCTGAAGCCGAAGACTGCCATCTTTCAGGTTATATACACATATACATTAACGGCCGCATAGGAGGTATTTTAATTCTTGAAGGCACAAGTATAAAAAGCTTTTATATTCCATCAACATATTGTTTTACAATAATACATGTTATTCGAACATAGTATCCTTTGAGCACTGCGTCTCTATTAAACGAGCGCCTTGCAGAACTTCCTGAAAATTGTGCTCGGCAGGTACTCGGCTTCCGTCCGAGTCTTGGGATGCAACAGCGGTGGCCTCCATCTCCGCCCAGTATGTCTTGACACGGGCAAGAGCCATCCGCGCACCCTCTATGCATGCTGACCTCTTCATTGCATTGATATGCGGCACCGCACCAAGGAACTGCTGCACCAAGCTAAAATAACTTTTCGGCTCTGGCCTTTCCGTCCACAGATGACCCACGACATACTTCATGGCGAGTCGGGATAACCTATTTAGCTCGGCCCATTCGGCCAAACGATCGGTTAATGGAAGTGGATGCTCTGGATTGTGGAACTGCGACCAGAAGAGCTTTTCCACTTTGCGATCCTCTTGATCTTGGAAGTGTTCGGCCGCGTCCGCGGCACTCGCCGCCAAATCCAGATAAGTGTCCGCCGTACTCCACATCCGGTCCAACGGAGCATATTTAGGATCCCCGAACTTCATCCGCAGCATAAAGGGCTTCCCAGCCGCGATATCTCCGGCCTGATGTAGCTCCTCCTTCATAGCTCTCATCGCAGAGCGAGCATCCTTGGCCGCTATAGTGGCCTTCTCCTGGTCTGTCTGTTCCGCCCGATCTTCCTTTTCAAGAAGCTTGCAACGGTTAGCAGCGCTCTTCAACTTCACAGCCATCTCGGCCATTTCCTTCTTGCTTCGGCAGTGAGCAGCTTGTTCGGCTTTCAGCTCTTCAATTGCCTTTACGGCAGCCGCATCACTTTCCTTGGCCTGCTCCTTGGCTCGAACGAGTTCCGCCCGAAGGTTCTCCATGGCGGCGGCACCATCTGCATTAAGTGCACACATTGTAAGATACTAGCATCAAGCTCCTCTTACCAGGTGTCTCCGGAGAAATTACATACCTTGTGCCTCGTCAAGTCGCTTGTTGACAAGCGCGATGTTGGCATCTGCCACGTCAAGTTGCCGCGTTAGCTCGGCAAATTCATCAGTCCGGCTGGCCACCGGACACTTCGCCACCTGCATAGGAAGGCGGCAAAATTATACCTGGGACTATGATCCTCTGCATGCTGCCGTCTTCGACAACACACAGAGTCTTAGGGGCTACTACCTACACAGGGCACATCTTATATATGCGGAACTGTCAAAAGGTACATCACTTCGCGTACCTCAAAACCTATCAGTAAACTCCTGACAGCCTTGTGCAACCCGCTTTCCGCGGATGAAATCCTTTCAATTACCGTACACATCAATGCACGGTGCTCCTCTGAGATAGACGCTCACCCTAGTAGATCCTTTAGCTCCTCTGACCGCGCACCAGGCGGTGCCGGACTCGTTCGATGGCTTTTCTCAAAGGCCGGACACAGAGAGCTTTGGGGGGCCATATGACTGCCTTCCGGCCCTGCCGGATTAGGAGAAACCCTCCGCGACGACACCTCAGGGTCGCCCGCTTCGTAAGGCGGAACGGCAGGGGGAGGCGTTCCGCTCTCCATCATCTCCAGAAGAAGATCCCCCGAAGATGAGCTCTGCTGAGAAGGGCTGAGATCCGAAGTACAAGGTAAAATGTCGGTTATTTTCCTCAGAGATAAAATAAGGATCCCTCTCATTTTAAACCTCCCCTCTCTACTTACGGCTCGGTGGAGGGCTGATCCCCTTGGGGGCACAGTACGGCCAAGGTATCCCCCGGCACAGGACCCTCTGGCAAAGAGTCCTTCCCCCGCTTTGAGACCATGGTCTCCGGGTCTTCAGAGGCGGTCCTCTTCTTCCCTTGGGTAGAGGAATTTTCGATTCCTCCCTTCCTGACAGCCTCCTTCAGGGAGGTGGTGGCTTCCTTGTCCCCTCCCCCTCGTTTTCGTCCGAAGGCACGATCTCCAGCATCCTGGTAAACACGGGATCCGGCAAGGTCTCAGGAAGGGGGCGGACACCAGATCAACTTCGCCTTCGCTACCCACTCCTGTTTCAAAGACAACTCTTTTAAGGGTGATGTTGTGATAAATGAACGGATGGTGTGTCCGGGAACAGGGCTACTTACTTGAGTATCCGGACGATTGCAGCTCAGTCTTGTGTCCTTCGTAGAATCCGGACACACTACTTGTGGTCCGAAGAACAACTTGTACATCGCCACGGGCGTCATGCCAAGAAAATGTTGGAGAGCTCGCGGTCCCTCCGGATTGAACTCCCACGGGCAGAGGGGGCGACGTTTGTAGGGCAGAACTCGGCGAATTAGCATAACCTGCGTCACCACGACCAGACTAATGTCCCTTTCTAGGAGATCTCGGATGCGGCCCTGCAACAGGGGCACGTCCTTTGCCGGCCCCCAGTCCAGCCCCTTATTGACCCATGGCGCTAGTCATGGTGGGGGGCCCAAGCGGAAAGCAGGTGGCGCCACCCAATTGGTGCCCCTGGGAGCTGTGATATAAAACCACTCTTGTTGCCATAAGCTGAACTCCTCTTGAAAGGAGCCCTCGAGCCATGGAGCATCAGCGTTCTTGCTTATAACAGCGCCTCCGCACTCCGCGTACTGTCCCTTGATCATCTTCGGCTCTACTTTAAAGGTCTTAAGCCATAGTCCGAAGTGAGGAGTAATACGGAGGAAGGCTTCGCACACGACGATGAACGATGAGATGTGGAGGATGGACTCCGGAGCTAAGTTGTGAAATTCCAGCCCATAATAAAACATGAGCCCCCTCACGAAGGGATCCCTCGCGAAGCCTAGCCCTCGGAGGAAGTGAGACACGAACACCACGCTCTCACCAGGCTTGGGAGTGGGAATAACCTGCCCTTGAGCAGGCAGCCTATGTGAGATTTCCCCAGTTAGAAACCTGGCCTCTCTCAGCTTTAGTGCGTCTTCCTCCATGAAAAAGGAAGGCATCCATCGGCCTTGAAGGCTGGATCCGGACATGATCGGAGGTCCGAAGCGCCTAAACCTAAGCTTTGGGTGTAAGAACTCGAGGCAGGAGGCGGAGTCGATTGAGGTCGAAAGAAAAGAACGGGCCTTGGTTCTTTATAAAGAGATTTAATACCAAGAGCCCTCCTCGTGACCGTTTGGGACTTACCTCCGATCGAGGGGTCATACCGATGGGCACGACTGGGTTACCCACGTCTGTATTGAGGAGGATCCCGTAAATTAAGGGGACACGATCTCTGCTTCGACAAGACGTGCCAAGGAAACCGCCACACTAAACGCACTGAGGTGGGATAGTAAAAACGATTCGAATAAAGGCTTGGCCATGGTGTGATGTCACGCTACGGAATACGTCAGCGGATTAGATTTGTGTAAATACTATTCTCTCTATGGCGGTATGTGGAACTTATTTTGCAGAGCCGGACACTATCCTTGTGTTCAAAATCTTCTATGAAGTATTCGGAGGAGGAACCTGCCTTGCAATGTCGAAGACAATATGCGCGCCGGACTCATCGTCGTTGAAGCCTGGTTCAGGGGCTACTGAGGGAGTCCTGGATTAGGGGGTGTCCGGATAGCCGGACTATGACCTTTGGCCGGACTCTTGGACTATGAAGATACAAGATTGAAGACTTCGTCCCGTGTCCGGATAGGACTTTCCTTGGCGTGGAAGGCAAGCTTGGCGATACAGATATGTAGATCTCCTCCCATTGTAACCGACTCTGTGTAACCCTAGCCCTCTCCGGTGTCTATATAAACC
>NW_021237192.1:0-1159 GCF_002162155.2 Triticum dicoccoides | reverse complement strand
TTATATTCATGGGGTTACTGGGACAAATTAAGGCCCCTTCCTCCTTCCATTTCGAGAAATAAGTGAAGGCTCTCAACTTCAATTTGCAAGTGGTTTTTAATTTGTTAAAGCTTTTTCTGGTTGCCACATGGTGAGGTAGAGAAACAAGTATGTTCAAGCATTGTTGGTTTTATATCAAACAATCTCATATTGTTCTCACCTGTGGGTGTATAAATATTGCTTTGTTTCAGTGGAGACCCAGGAAGGAATACTTTTAAGCTGAGCAAGGGGTTGTTTAACAAAGTTTCCATGAACACTGTTTCCTGGGTATATGCTACCATAGATTCCCCATCATCAGTTCATCGCATCATGCTCCCTTGATTCAGAGTGATATGGTTGTTTCTATATTAAGAGCTGCTTAATTTTGTTGTTTATGGTAAGAATTTGTATCACTGCATGATTCCACAAGATACAATGGGGCTAATTAAAGCCTGAAGGTAACAAAGTGTTCTTTTGAATAATATACACAATTACTCTTTGGAGCACCTTTTGTGATCTGAAATAGTTTTTCTCTTGGCTAAATTATTTTGTCTCTAAAATTTTTCCATGAAATGCACATTAATTTTTTTGTGATGATCAAAATAGTGGTTTTTTTACTGTCTCAATGGTTGTACTTCAGATCAGATGTAAGTTTTAGCAAGTATTTATGTTATGAAATGTGAAAAATTATTAAATTTTAGCTACGAAAGCACTGTTCCGAAGTTCCTTACTTTTGGTCATGTTGTGTATTTGTTTCAACTTGGTGGACAGACCCTTGCTATGTACAAAATAAACTAAAAGTTTCCATGAAAGATAGATATTTGTGTCTATAAATTGTTGTGAACAAAACAATTTGCTAAAAGCCTCAAGTTATGCAACAAATTTCATCATAACTACTTATTACTCTATTGCTTGGACCATAGTCTACATAGTCGCGACTGATCGATGGGCGCGGCGTGTCGCCGCGCGGGCTAAGCTAGTAGGCATTATACTTCTCTCCTATCTCCTGGCTGGGATTTGGATGATGGCAACATGCGGTGTAGTGTAGCTGTGAGGGTGGACGGACGGCTAGCTAACAAACCAATTTCCGCAATTTCGAATTCTAATCCCTAGCAATTCCTCTCGATCAGGTGAGTTGCTC
>NW_021237191.1:0-388 GCF_002162155.2 Triticum dicoccoides | reverse complement strand
GAGATTGTCCTATTTGTACACGAAGTGCATCTAGTTTTTGCAGTAACCCTCTCAACTTTTTAGCACATGCTATGTGGGTGAAATGATGATACCATGCCAACTTTTAACCTTTTCAAAGTTCATTTGAAATGCTTTTGAATTTCAGGGTCTTATTGCTCAAAAAATCAGTAAATGTATGAAAAATAACAAATGAAGTCAGAAACGGTTGAAAATTCATGATGTGGCTTTAATGGTGCATTTTGAACACACAAAAAGTCTGGAGTTCAAATAAGTTTTAATAAATTAAATCCTTTTGTAAAAGATGAGTTTCCGTATGAAACCCTGATCAACTAAAAAGCCACATCATTTAGCTCAAAAATAATCAATTAAGATATTCGGTTATGATCAA
>NW_021237190.1:0-388 GCF_002162155.2 Triticum dicoccoides | reverse complement strand
GAGATTGTCCTATTTGTACACGAAGTGCATCTAGTTTTTGCAGTAACCCTCTCAACTTTTTAGCACATGCTATGTGGGTGAAATGATGATACCATGCCAACTTTTAACCTTTTCAAAGTTCATTTGAAATGCTTTTGAATTTCAGGGTCTTATTGCTCAAAAAATCAGTAAATGTATGAAAAATAACAAATTAAATCAGAAACGGTTGAAAATTCATGATGTGGCTTTAATGGTGCATTTTGAACACACAAAAAGTCTGGAGTTCAAATAAGTTTTAATAAATTAAATCCTTTTGTAAAAGATGAGTTTCCGTATGAAACCCTGATCAACTAAAAAGCCACATCATTTAGCTCAAAAATAATCAATTAAGATATTCGGTTATGATCAA
>NW_021237189.1:0-1025 GCF_002162155.2 Triticum dicoccoides | reverse complement strand
TCGTATGCTAAAGCTTTTCTAATGTCAAGTATCATTTCCTTAGACCATGAGATTGTGCAACTCCCGGATACCGTAGGAGTGCTTTGGGTGTGCCAAACGTCACAACGTAACTGGGTGGCTATAAAGGTACACTACGGGTATCTCTGAAAGTGTCTGTTGGGTTGGCACGAATCGAGATTGGGATTTTGTCACTCCGTGTAAACGGAGAGGTATCTCTGGGCCCACTCGGTAGGACATCATCATAATGTGCACAATGTGACCAAGGGGTTGATCACGGGATGATGTGTTACGGAACGAGTAAAGAGACTTGCCAGTAACGAGATTGAACAAGGTATCGGTATACCGACGATCGAATCTCGGGCAAGTACCATACCGCTAGACAAAGGGAATTGTATACGGGATCGATTGAGTCCTTGACATCGTGGTTCATCCGATGAGATCATCGTGGAACATGTGGGAGCCAACATGGGTATCAAGATCCCGCTGCTGGTTATTGACCGGAGAACATCTCGGTCATGTCTGCATGTCTCCCGAACCCGTAGGGTCTACACACTTAAGGTTCGATGACGCTAGGGTTATAAAGGAAGCTTGTATGTGGTTACCGAATGTTGTTCGGAGTCCCGGATGAGATCCCGGACGTCACGAGGAGTTCCGGAATGGTCCGGAGGTAAAGATTTATATATAGGAAGTCCTGTTTCGGCCATTGGGACAAGTTTCGGGGTCATCGGTATTGTACCGGGACCACCGGAAGGGTCCCGGGGGCCCACCGGGTGGGGCCACCTGCCCCGGGGGGCCACATGGGCTGTAGGGGGTGCGCCTTGGCCTACATGGGCCAAGGGAACCAGCCCCAAGAGGCCCATGCGCCTAGGGAACCCTAGAGGGAAGAGTCCTCAAGGGGGAAGGCACCTCCGAGGTGCCTTGGGGAGGATGGACTCCTCCCCCCCTCTTAGCCGCACCCCTTCCTTGGAGGAAGGGGCAAGGCTGCGCCTCCCCCCTCTCCCCTGCCCCTATATATAGTGGAGGGG
>NW_021237188.1:0-1114 GCF_002162155.2 Triticum dicoccoides | reverse complement strand
TATGTGTGTTGATTGTAGAGGCATTAATAATATTACTATTCGTTATCGTCATCCTATTCCTAGGCTAGATGATATGCTTGATGAATTGAGTGGCTCTACAATATTCTCCAAAGTTGATTTGCGTAGTGGATACCATCAAATTCGTATGAAATTGGGAGATGAATGGAAAACAGCATTCAAAACTAAGTTTGGATTATATGAGTGGTTAGTCATGCCTTTTGGGTTAACTAATGCACCTAGTACTTTCATGAGATTAATGAACGAAGTTTTACGTGCTTTCATTGGACGATTTGTGGTAGTTTACTTTGATGACATATTGATTTATAGCAGATCTTTGGAAGAACATTTGGAACATTTACGTGCTGTTTTTATTGCTCTACGTGATGCACGTTTGTTTGGTAACCTTGGGAAGTGCACCTTTTGCACCGACCGAGTATCTTTTCTGATAGAGGGAAAGGTGTCCCGTCTTTCAATGAGATGATGGATATCGCTTTGGTGGAAGTCGACTTTGACGATCCGACTACGAACGTGCGAGGACGTCGCGCCTTAGCAATCGCTAAACCAACTCCGAGAGGTTATTGACCACGCCGGAGCACGATCAACCTGACCACGAGGGTCTGTTTCCTGCGAGCAAACGAAGAACAAGCAAGAAACTAAGATTGCAATCTGGATATTGTGAATATAAGATGAAAGCTTTATTGATCAAGGTGGGGTTCTGTGACGCCTTTGTCTGGTCGTTGAACACAAACGAAGTACGCGAAGTTGCAGCTATGGCGAACTTTTAATCTAAACAAAACCCTAAGTCTAAACGATGCCCTAAGGGCTGTATATATGGAGGAAGAGGGGGGAATTTCGTGGCCCTTGGTGGAGGGGTCCGAAATCAACCCTATCTCTTGTTTCCCCACACATACGGACTCTAAAAATAGCCTATACTTATGTATTTCGAAATTACATGGGCCTGGCCCAATAATAAGGTGACGCAACACCTAAAATAGCCTCGGGACGAAATTTATGAAGTGGCATCTTGTATATTTCGTCCAAGGCTTCATGCACCCATTATGGTGGCTTCAAAGTCCTGAAATCATCACTTGTAACTCCGTTCTTGTTCCCCTTG
>NW_021237187.1:0-1127 GCF_002162155.2 Triticum dicoccoides | reverse complement strand
ACAACAACAACAGGAGTGTGACCTAAGGATTTCACATTCCATTATTACCCTTCAATAAATAAATTGCACATGCTGCATTGGTTGTTCTTCATATATTTCGGGGACGGTCACAATACATAGCCAAACGGTTTTGTAGTGTGGTACAAGTATCGTCATCATAGGAGGCAAGTGTTATTTAGACATAATGTAATATTGCAATTCATCGTCAGGTGAGGGATACCATCCGCCCAAGTGATCCTGATATATAAGAAAGGGTGTGGCTAAACCCCGATGGACCTACACCCCACTATCTAACCATCCATATTTGTGTTGAGTCATATTTGTTAGCTAATATTTATTCAAGTTAAGAATTCACTGAATCTTCTATTTTATTTGTTTGTCACAAACGACAGAACATATGAACATCAATTTTTACAGGTCGATATAGATTTATTATGGTGTTCAGAATTATTTTCGTAATTTTCTTGTATACTGGAAACAGCCAAAAATATAAACAGATGTTGGTGCACATGAGCATAGAAAGAACACTCTTGTGGACTGCGCCATAAAGCATCTTTTAGATGACTGCAGTGGTGCGAGGCGGTTCCATAGGATTATCATGTAAATATAATTTTAAAGTTCATAATTGTAGAAAAGGGTACAACCACTACCATACTTATTTCTGAACTCTAGGAACATTTTAGTGGCACTGGCACCACAGTGCACTAAAAAAATTAAAGTGATGAAGTTTGCAAGACTTGTGCAAGATAATTCATGGCATTAGTGGCACTTGAAGAACAGCCTGTTGTAACTGTAAGTACTTGCGGTGCGGCACTGGCAGTGGGGTGCTGGAGCGTCCACGACCTTGATTATGTGGGCCCGGCGCTGCCCACGGCACCGGAGGACTCACTCCAACATGGTTTCCTTCCGTATGAGCTGCATGAACATCATAGATTAATAGAGTATACACAAAATGTGCATAAATCTGACCATAGTATACATTACTGCCACAATGCTACTACAGTACATCACAGATTAATTGAGTACATACTCACCTTGGACGGCGGCTGAGGATGTCAGGGAGCAGCATATGAATAAGGTAGCTAGGATTGCCATGGCTGGTGCCATGGCAGAAGAAGAGAAAGCCG
>NW_021237186.1:0-384 GCF_002162155.2 Triticum dicoccoides | reverse complement strand
AGTCGGGCGACAGCTGGTTTTAGTATTCGTGTTGAGTTCTGTCTTCGGTACCTCCAGTTTCAGTGCAATACTTTTGGGTTTGTACTTTCTGGTTAAAATTGGTTGATGGACAAACAATTAAATTCATTCAGCTATCTCCAGCACTAAATAATAACGTACTGAGCCAACGACCTATTGGTCCAGTGTGTGTCGCATTTTGTACTTGCATTTAGTAACCTACTGTGATGTTATTGAAGGTATCATACTGTTGATAGTCTGCAACCCATCGTTCTTGTCATAAATGATCTTAAATTTTACTGGTATCATCATGCCGGTCGATTAGAAGAAGACATAATTGTTTATGCCAGATGTGCATGCTCAAAGATTTTGGTCAGCAACTTCTGA
>NW_021237185.1:0-1043 GCF_002162155.2 Triticum dicoccoides | reverse complement strand
CACCTCCGCGTTCAACACACGTACAGCCCGGTGACGTCTCCCACGCCTTGATCCAGCAAGGAGAGAGGGAGAGGTTGAGGAAGACTCCATCCAACAGCAGCACAATGGCGTGGTGGTGGTGGAGGAGCGTGGCAATCCAGCAGGGCTTCGCCAAGCACCATGGGAGAGGAGGAGTAGGAAGAGAGGTAGGGCTGTGCCAGAACTTCGTGTATAGCTCCCATGCGCCTCCCCACTATATATAGGGGTGGAGGGGCTGGTTTCTTTCCCTCCAAGTCCATTGGGGCGTTGGCCAAGGTGGGAGGAAAGAAATCTCATTATTTCCTTCCCCACCGATTGTTATCCCCCCTTTTTAGGGATCTTGATCTTATCCCTTCGGGATATGATCTTATTCCTTCTAAGGGGGGATCTTGGTGCGCCTTGACCAGGGGTGTGGGGCCTTGCCCCCACTACCCACGTCCATGTGGGTTCCCCCATGCAGGTGGGTCCCACTCCGGAACCTTCTAGAACCTTCCCGGTACAATATCGAAAAATCCCGAACATTTTCCGGTGGCCAAAATAGGACTTCCCATATATAAATCTTTACATCCGGACCATTCCGGAACTCCTCGTGACGTCCGGGATCTCATCCGGGACTCCGAACAACATTCGGTAACCACATACAAACTTCCTTTATAACCCTAGCGTCATCGAACCTTAAGTGTGTAGACCCTACGGGTTCGGGAGACATGTAGACATGACCGAGACGTTCTCTGGTCAATAACCAACAGCGGGATCTGGATACCCATGATGGCTCCCACATGTTCCACGATGATCTCATCGGATGAACCACGATGTCAAGGACTTAATCAATCCCGTATTCAATTCCCTTTGTCTATCGGTATGTTACTTGCCCGAGATTCGATCGTCGGTATCCAATACCTTGTTCAATCTCGTTACCGGCAAGTCACTTTACTCGTTCCGTAACACATCATCCCGTGATCAACTCCTTGGTCACATTGCGCATATGATGATGTCCTACCGAGTGGGCCCAGAGATACCTCTCC
>NW_021237184.1:0-390 GCF_002162155.2 Triticum dicoccoides | reverse complement strand
AATCAACCCCATCGACCGCGCCGCTCGACCCCCCCCCTGCGATCCATCACCGGACGCCATCGCCGCGGTCCTCTCCGTCGCTGGAGGCCCCCTCGCCGGACCGCAACCTCGCCGGCCTGCCTCCTCCTCCCCGCCGGACTGCTACCTCTCCGTCCCCGTCAGCCTCCCCGAGCACCGCTGCATAGACCCCACGGCCCCATGGTGAGGCCCCCGGCTTCCTCTCTCTCCCTCGCCCCGTGCTCATCCCCTCCCCTGCTCGCCGCTCGGGGCCGCGCCCTGCACCCGCGCACGCGCGCGCCCGAGATCCACGCGACCTTCCCCGCTCGCGTCCCGCTTGGCCCGCGCTCGCCCCTGGTTCCCCCGTGAGCTCCGGCCTCCCTCCCTCTATCC
>NW_021237183.1:0-420 GCF_002162155.2 Triticum dicoccoides | reverse complement strand
GTGGTGGGGCGACGGGGCGGCGGCGAGTAACTGGGGAGAGAAAGAGAGAGAGAGGGGCGGGGTGGGGCGCGGCCGTTAACGTTAGTGGGGCCCTCCCCCTTTGCCGTCCGCCTTTTTGCTCTTTGCCGTCCGCTAGCGGACGACAAAGAGGGGGGGCCGTTAGGTTTTTTTTAGCAGCTCATCAGTGGGGCCCCTCCCTCTTTGCCGTCCGCTAGCCAACGGCAAAGAATCTTTGCCGTCTGCTTTTTGGTAGCTGATGGCAAAGAGCTTCTTTGCCGTCCGCTAGCTGACGGCAAAGAGCTGGCAGATGGCAAAGTAGCTGATTCCAGTAGTGGGAGTCCATCCTCCACATTTCCTCATTCATCGTTGTGTGCGAAGCGTTCCTCCGTGTTACTCCTCACTTCGGATTATGGCTCAAGA
>NW_021237182.1:0-909 GCF_002162155.2 Triticum dicoccoides | reverse complement strand
TCGCGTTGTGGATGAACTCGCACACGTAGTATCCACAGAAATCATTCCCTTCTTCCTGCCACAAGCACTTTACGAGAATTAGAGGTCAATCAAACTGATAATGAAGCATTATAAATGGCATTGATGAAAGTATAGCTATAGAATCAACGGAAGATGCGCGTAACTAGCTAGCCAGTAGTACTTACTTTCGGGTATGTATATCGCAGCTCCTTCGGCAGCCCGGAGCTTGTGCGGTGAACTGTTTCCAAACCCTGCAAGGCAAAGAAAATAATTATTATTACTTGAGATATCAGGAAATGAACAAAAAGTTGCCGATATGGTGTGATAATGATCGATTGAACTTACTTGCTAAACATTTCAGTCATGTCCACATAGGTTTTGGGATCTTCCCGTCTCGAGTCTAAGAAGGTTACTAGTCCACACTCAAGCTTAATCTCCAGAAGAATATAGTGGTACCTGCGCACGCATGCATAACTCATCAATCACATTACTATAACCTCGCTCGAGTAATAAGGTAAACTGAATATGCACACGACAGTAACACCCACTTGCCGTTGTAAGGAAAGAGTATGGTATCTTTGTTTTGATTTTTGATCAACGAGTGTAGCACGTTGTCCTCGGCCTCTTTGACGTCCTTTTTAACCAGAAATTCATCTATGATATTTGTGTTAATGAACCCAATATCATAAATTTCTTGTTTTTTGCACTCGACGATCTTCAATCTGCATAATATATTGAGGATAATTAATTATAAATACATGAAATGAAAGAGCCGAGCTATATATAGAGACTTAATGACAGAAATAGTACTTACATATAGTAGCAAAAGACCATTAGTTTATCGAGGGCCTTTTGATTGAAGAACGCGAAGAACTCATCAAATGGAACGGTCAACAGATCATTTGCAAC
>NW_021237181.1:0-1472 GCF_002162155.2 Triticum dicoccoides | reverse complement strand
AAAAGATACTTGACATTGGCAAAGCTCTAGCAAATGAACTACACGATCTTTTGTGCTAGTCTTAGGATTGGGTCTTGTCCATCACATCATTCTCCTAATGATGTGATCCCGTTATCAACGACATCCAATGTCCATAGCCAGGAAACCATGACTATCTGTTGATCACAACGAGCTAGTCAACTAGAGGCTCACTAGGGACATATTGTGGTCTATGTATTCACACGTGTATTACGATTTCCGGATAATACAGTTATAGCATGAATAAAAGACAATTATCATGAACAAGGAAATATAATAATAACACTTTTATTATTGCCTCTAGGGCATATTTCCAACAGTCTCCCACTTGCACTAGAGTCAATAATCTAGTTCACATCGCCATGTGATTAACACTCACAGGTCACATCGCCATGTGACTAATACCCAAGAGTTTACTAGTGTCAGTAGTCTAGTTCACATCACTATGTGATTAACACTCAATGAGTTTTATGTTTGATCATGTTGCTTGTGAGAGAGGTTTTAGTCAACGGGTCTGAACCTTTCAAATCCGTGTGTGCTTTACAAATCTCTATGTCATCTCCTAGATGCAGCTATCACGCTCTATTTGGAGCTATTCCAAACAACTGTTCTACTTGGAGCTATTCTAAATTATTGCTCCATTATATGTATCCGGTCTCTCTACTCAGAGCTATCCGGATAGGTGTCAAGCTTGCATCGTCGTAACCTTTACGACGAACTCTTTTACCACCTCCATAATCGAGAAAATTCCTTAGTCCACTAGTTACTAAGGATAACTCTGACCGCTGTCCTGTGAGCCATTCTTGGATCACTCTTGTACCCCTTGACTGACTCATGACAAGGCACACTTCAGGTGCGGTACACAGCATAGCATACTGAAGAGCCTACGTCTTAAGCATAGGGGATGACCTTCGTCCTTTCTCTCTATTCTGCCGTGGTCGAGCTTTAAGTCTTAACTTCGTACCTACAACTCAGGCAAGAACTTCTTATTTGACTGATCCATCTTGAACACCTTCAAGATCATGTCAAGGTATGTGCTCATTTGAAAGTATTATTAAGCATTTTGATCTATCCTTATAGATCTTGATGCTCAATGTTCAAGTAGATTAATCCAGGCTTTCCATTGAAAGACACTTTCAAAATAACCTTATATGCTTTCCAGAAATTCTACGTCATTTCTGATCAACAATATGTCAACAACATATACTCATCAGAAATTCTATAGTGCTCCCACTCACTTCTTTGGAAATACAAGTTTCTCATAAACTTTGTACAAACCCAAAATCTTTGATCATCATCAAAGCATACATTCCAACTCCGAGATGCTCACTCCAGTCCTTAGAAGGATCGCTGGAGCTAGCATACCTTTTAGCATCCTTAGGATCGACAAAAACTTTCTGATTGTATTACATACAACCTTTCCTCACGAAAACTGGTAAGGAAACTTGTTTTGA
>NW_021237180.1:0-584 GCF_002162155.2 Triticum dicoccoides | reverse complement strand
AAACTGTTTCGAAAAGTGAAATGCCCAGAAAATCTGGCAAAAATCAATAAATTTAATCTTATATATTTGAGCAATCTGGGAAAATTTTGGCAGATTGGGAGAACAATCAATTTCAATCAGCCGAAAATTCAGAGTTCCTAGAAAATTTTGGCAGACTGGGAGAGCAATCTTATATATTTGAGCAATCAGCCGAAAATTCAGAGTTCCTAGAAAATTTTGAAATAATTACAGAAGTTGCATAATACATATACGACTAATATGGGGAAGTTTTAGCTCATTTCAAATATTGATTTGAGAGATTCATGCTTCTTAACTTTCAGCTTCAAAATTGGATTAAATCTTGACAGAAATTTCACAAGTATCCAGAAACTTATGAACAAATCCATAAATTGAAGAATACATGCATCGCAAATCTGGGTAAGTTCCATTTCATTTGGATCACTGGTTTGAGATATTCATGCCTCTGAACTTTCTGCTTCAAAATTGACTGAATTTTGACAGAAATTTTAAAGTTGCGATAAAGATTCAGAAAAATAGTTAAATTGAAGCATAAATTTGACTAATCTGGGAAAGAAATCTCATTT
>NW_021237179.1:0-718 GCF_002162155.2 Triticum dicoccoides | reverse complement strand
CCCTGCTGCATCCACCACCACGCCGTCGTGCTGCTGGATCTTCATCAAGCTCTCCTTCCCCCTTGCTGGATCAAGAAGTAGGAGACGTCACGCTAACCGTACATGTGTTGAACGCGGGGGTGCCGTCCGTTCGGCGCTAGGATCTCCGGTGATTTGGATCACGACGAGTACGACTCCCTCAACCCCGTTCTCTTGAACGCTTCCACTCGATCTACAAGGGTATGTAGATGCACTCCTCTCTCTCGTTGCTAGATGAACTCATAGATTGATCTTGGTGAACGTAGATTTTTATTTTATTTTATGCAACGTTCCCCAATAGTGGCATCATGAGCTAGGTCTATGCGTAGTTCTCTATTGCACGAGTAGAACACAAATCTGTTGTGGGCGTAGATGTTGTCAACTTTCTTGCCACTACTCGTCTTATTTTGCTTCAGCGGTATTGTGGGATGAAGCGGCCCGGACCAACCTTACATGTACGCTTACGTGAGACAGGTTCCACCGACTAACATGCACTAGTTGCATAAGGTGGCTAGCGGGTGTCTGTCTCTCCCACTTTAGTTGGAGCAGATTCGATGAAAAGGGTCCTTATGAAGGGTAAATAGAAGTTGACAAATCACGTTGTGGTTATTCGTAGGTAAGAAAACGTTCTTGCAATAACCCTATTGCAGCCACGTAAAAGATGCAACAACAATTAGAGGACGTCTAACTTGTTTTTGCA
>NW_021237178.1:0-861 GCF_002162155.2 Triticum dicoccoides | reverse complement strand
GGAAACTAGATTTCGTGCACTTTCCAACCCAATTGGAATCACCTTCAAATTCGTCCGGAGCGTTGAGTTGTGGACGAAACAATCTGATGCTGCAGTAGAATCCGAGTCAAACTACAAGTCCAAAGGTGTTACATCACCTCCACTTGGGCCCATTGGCCTTGTACGACCTAGATTTAGTTTTAGGCTGCCTTGGGACGTCCTCCCACCTCCTTGGCCGCCACCCCTTGCTCCTATATAAGTAGATCCATCTAGTAGCTTTTCCTTGGGATTTGTTTAGTTAAAAGTTAGCCATTGCAACTTCGTGTACTTCGTTTGTGTCCAACGACCAGACCAAGACCGCTTCCGGATCCCCACCATTATCAATACCTCATATATATTTGCAATATTCAGATTGCTTTATCATATTCTTGCTCGTTCTTCGATTGCTTGCAGGAATAGACCTTCGTGGTCAGGCTGACCGTGCTTCGGGCATCGTCAGTAACCTCAGGAGATTGGTTTAGCGATTGCTAAGGCGCAACGTAGTGCACGTTTGTAGCCGGATCGTCAAAGTCGTCTCCACCAAATCGATAGTTATCATCTCATCGAAAGATCGGGACACCCTCGCCTCTATCAAGTGGTATCAGTTTTCAGGTTGCTCGGTGAGAATTTCTAGTTTTCCTAGATTAGATTTATTTTCTTACCTATTGTCCAAGAAAAAGCCACAAAAAAGAGTTAGATCTATTCATCCTTGGTCCAAGCCAGTCTGAGCCTTTGCAATTTTCTTTTCATTGCTTGCATAGTTGAATTATCGGTTGCATCGTCGTGTCGAGTTGCTGGTCTTAGTGTCTAGGTCCTTTAGAGTTTCGAGTTCTGTTCACATTA
>NW_021237177.1:0-467 GCF_002162155.2 Triticum dicoccoides | reverse complement strand
TAGCTCTATAAGCTAGTTAAAATAATTTTACACTAGAGTTGATCTGGCTCTTTAAGCTAGTTCAAATAATTTTACACTAGAGTTGAACTAGCTCTATAGCCTAGTACAAATAATTTGACACTAGCATTGAACTAGCTCTATAAGCTAGTTCAAATAATTTTACACTAGAGTTGAACTAGCTCTATAGCCTAGTATCAATAATTTTACACTAGAGTTGAACTAGCTCTATAAGCAAGTAGAAATAATTTTACACTAGAGTTGCACTAGCTCTATAGCCTGGTACAAATAATTTTACACTAGAGTTGAACAAGCTCTATAAGCTAGTTCAAATTATTTTACATTAGAGTTGAACTAGCTTTATAGCCTAGTACAAATAATTTTACACTAGAGTTGAACTAGCTCTATAAGCTAGTTAAAATAATTTTACAATAGAGTTGACCTAGCTCTATAGCCTAATACAAATGATT
>NW_021237176.1:0-1110 GCF_002162155.2 Triticum dicoccoides | reverse complement strand
TAAATTCATAAGACGTAGTGCAATAGCATGATATCCTCGAGATAGTAGGGGGCAATACTCGAGGTAGTTCGGTATAGAGGTTGGACAAGCATATTGATTTGTAAAAGACAAGTGCTTTAACTTGTCCGGGAAATGGGATCAAAGCAAAAATATGGTCGGAACCACGATTGCATAGGACCAGTTCACAGATACCAGATGACATTATATCAACGAAATAGTTATTATTACAAGAAGCTTCTATGGTAGGATCTACATCGCGTCCATGGGCATGAACACAAAGTTCAAGGTCGACTCCCACTTCTTCAATGTATAACCTTCCATTGACCTCTCACTTTCGAAGTTGTAGTGTTGAAATTTTATCTAGCAAAACACCAGAAGAGTATGACTCGTGAAAACTTTCGAGTTCACACATATTAAGGAAGGCATAGGTTCAACCCGTCAGGGTATCATGG
Organism: Triticum dicoccoides; assembly: GCF_002162155.2. Lineage (NCBI taxonomy): Eukaryota > Viridiplantae > Streptophyta > Magnoliopsida > Poales > Poaceae > Triticum > Triticum dicoccoides. Next base: position 658 of record NW_021237176.1, on the reverse strand, counting down.
AAACATATACCACAAGCTTCAATAGTAAATACCACCATCTCGAAAACAGAGCATGGTTGAGAAAACAGAGGATACAATTTACCCAAGGCTTTATATATCCGTGGAAAGGCTCAAAAGGTTATTTGCATATGAAGGACACTGTCGGATAACAATCCAACAATGGATCGGGTGATCCACAACGGAGCTGATGTGAGTATCGGTACTCCATCAGAGGAAGAAAGAATGCACGAGCATCATATTATAAAACATCGGAATAATTCGATGCTTAGATAACAAAGGAATTATGATTTCCAAAACAAAGGATCAGAAGTAGACGCTCTGATCAAGGATGGATAAGTTGTATAGACCAGAGGCACAATTGACGACAAATAGGTTGGTCGAGATCCAGCTCATGTTTAAAATGAAGTCTGAGCCGAAAGGATGAATTCTAGGATCTGATTAAGGATTGCAATATTCGCAACATATTGAATCAAGGGACCCAAGATGATAAAGGCAAAGGACATCCATGAATATTGCTAGTCATTTGGAATTAACCAAAATGCAGGCAGACAAGCATTTCAAGAGCCATAGGCTAATGAGGATTCTCGAAAGATCGGATAGTATTTTGAAGAATTTTGTGAAACACATGAACAACTAGGGATGAGCGGATACTCGGTAA
>NW_021237175.1:0-388 GCF_002162155.2 Triticum dicoccoides | reverse complement strand
TGGTTTTATTAAACAATGATACAGCAACAGAATACAATATCTTCAATGCAAATTATGGTACTTGTAGCAAAACTGCATAAGCTTTGAATTTTCAAAGAATAAGTTCGAAAGAAAGTATAGCAGTGCGTAAGCTCAGGTTACCTGGGTTGTCGACCAGAGGTGCCTTCCACTTTGCCCTTGTTGTTCAGGTTCTTGATATTCTGAATACACAAAAATCTCAGCTCAGAACTTGTAATACACATCGCTGCTTGTCTAAGCAAATAGACTACCTAGTCATATTGCCATGAGATAGTTCATGGTGTACCTTTTGTTTCCATGGCCCCTTGAACTGGTTTGGAATGGTTGGAGTTGTCCATTTCCCATCTTATACAATCTGCACCTTCAAATA
>NW_021237174.1:0-1195 GCF_002162155.2 Triticum dicoccoides | reverse complement strand
AAAAGGCGCAAACGGTCCCGGGCAAAGGTAAGGCGACACCCGTGGGAATACCGTGCGTGAGGCCGCAAAGTGATATGAGGTGTTACCGGCTAGATCGATGTGACATCGAGTCGGGGTCCTGACAGCGTTGGCATCAGAGCCAGACTGCCTGTAGGTTCTCCAAGCCAAACTGGTCGATGTTGAGTCTAGAAATTCTTTAGTTATATGTAGGGGAATTGTTTGTGGGCTGGAACGTAAGGCTCTTTTTACTCCTTTATCTTATGACCTTCTGATCTGAGTCAGTCCATTCTTCCACCGGTGGTTAAGGAATTAGGATCTAGTCTCTCTATCAGGATCACGTGTTACTAATCAGTAGTACGTTATAAGTTTGATGGATACAAGCCTAGTTCAGCTCTACTACCACATTATGTTGTTAAAATGGATTCAGAACTTTGATATGATGATGTTGAGTGTGTACGAAATCCTTTGTCAAATGTCTCAAATCCTTCTTGAGCATTTACAGCTGTTATGCTGCCGAAATTTTGCTAGAAATTCTAATGCCTTTGCATTATGATTGTGCTTTCAGATGGCCACTCGCGACCTCAATCAAGTGGTTCGCCTGACTCGATGCCTAGATGTACCCGGCCATACTGCCAAGTTGGTCAGGGTAATGACTGAGGCTGGATACCACTGGTATCCTGAGTACACGGTCGAAGAGCAATTCCGAGATTTTAATCAAAGCCAGTATCTCTGCACTGTCAGGATATTTCCATCTTATCCTGGATCCACCGAGCCTCTTCACTGCTCCTATGGACTCGGGGTTACTATTGAGATGGCTGTGCAGGACGCCGCCTACTCTATGATGACCATTATGCGAGTCAGATCTAGTTTATTTCGGGACTCTGATTTCCGGTATATGCCAGGATCACTTCCGGGAGCACAAGGGTATCTCCAGGCTATTTATGCTGAACCCACTCAGGAGGATTCACGGACTCGCACCACTGCTGAGATGCTCGAGGATAAGGACCGTGAAAATCGGGCCTTGAGGTTAGAGCTCTTCAATACCCGTGCTGACCACTGGGCCACTTTGACCCGGTTCGCACCGGCGGTGCAAGCTGGATATTCAGATATGCGCGATCTCTATCCTGTGAGATCTGCTCTGCCAGACGTGATGGGTTGGCGTGATGTAGGAGGCATCACCCCACCTCGCGGTCCC
>NW_021237173.1:3093-7832 GCF_002162155.2 Triticum dicoccoides | reverse complement strand
GGCGGCTGTGAGGCAGCACGCTACCAGCAAACCTTGTGCCACTACCATAGCCGCAAGGTTTATGCCCGGAGCTTTGAGGAAGGCGACCTTGTTCTTCGGCATGTTCATTCGGCCAAGAATTCTAACAAGTTGATGCCGAAGTGGGAAGGCCCTTATCGGGCAACATGAGTCACCAGGTCTGGCGCAGTCCGCCTGGAGACCTAAGGTGCCATTCTAGTGAGCAACTCTTGGAACATCGAGCATCTTCACAAGTTTTACCCATAAGGCGGGCTGCCGCCCCCCCCCCCGGCAAGCCACCTTTTGTACAAGCCTTGCCGGCAAGGCATGTAACCCTTTGTACAAAGCTAGGCGCAGACCCTGAGCATAAATAAACAAAGCGCTGGTGCCCTAAGTTGTAGCATGCATGCTAGATGAAGTCTCTCCCTCGGTTAGGGTTGATAGTGCCTAGCAGCGACTAACCCCTAGCATAGAGGTCGAGTTTGCATCATTTTGTTCCTATCCATCCTCTTTGGTACGTAGGGTACATGAATGTTTTTGCCAAGCCAAGTGGAGGAAAGAGAACAAGCCGGCGTTCCGGACACGGCAAGCCAAGCTTGCCGAGGCCTGAAGACACGAGGGTCGACCCATGGCAAGTCAGGGTTGCCAGGGGCTGCAGTTTCAGATAAGTTGTCCCATCCACTGTCATACATTTTCGTATGAAACTTAGGGCGTACAGAACCTCATTTTGTTCCAAGGCTACTGTGCTCCCCTTGTTCCTATCACGCAAGAGCTTCTTTGTTCAGAATATGGTTGTAGCCGTGGCGTCAAGGAAGCAAGCATAGGGCCCAGCCCCACTTCGTCCCTGCCTCAACCAAAGGCGTGAGTATGGACGAACGGAGTGGGGGAGCGGCAAGGCCTGCTGCCGGGCAGTGGTGATTATATTGAAAATAACAAGGATTTGTTGCTTGGTATGGGCTTTGCTCACACACACACACAAGACCCGGCAAGCACCCTTTTTCCATTAATACGTTCCATATAGGTACTGTTCGTATGGAATGTAAGCATGAACAGGGAGATTACATGTTTTAGATCTAAATAAGGCCCGTGGACTTACAAATTGAAAAAAAGATAAGATGCCCGTAATCCTTTTCTTGTCCCTCTCCTCAGGAAATGAAACAAGAAGGCAAAAGGGCAGCAGGAGCGCCTAGGTGAGGTACGAGCAGCAGAAGGCGCCAAGAGAACATGTCGGCGGTCGCCTAGGAGACAGTTGGTGGTGGTGGTGATGGAGGAAGAGCTGGAAGATGAGGCAGCAGTCCATCAATACGCTACGAAGGCGTCGGTGCCATCGTACTTCGACTTGATGGCCCGCCACCCGCCTTCTCCGTCTTCTCCTGCCTCCCCACGCCAGCCGCCCAAGGAGGCGACCCCCTAGAAGTTCAAGGAGCCGGTGACACGGATGATGGGGTCGCCGGTGTCACCCCGGAGCGGCGCCCGACGCTTAGTCGGACCCGTCATCCTGCCGCCCGCTACCCTCGTAGTCACTGCCGCTGTCCTCCTCACCACTCTCGCTCGAGGAGGAGTCTTCGTCGTCAGAGGAGCTGTCCACACAACACCTTACGCCAGTCCCGAAATGCCCAAAGACCTTGACGGAGAGGAGGCCACTCTCCATTAATTTGAAATGGAGAGTGAGCCCCTCCGTCAGGCTGTGGATGCGAGCAAAGGTCTTCCACCCTCGGCGAAGATACATGACGTGAGGTGCGGGGAACTCGACGTCGGCCCATGTGCCGCTGTTCCCGCAACCCCTCATATGCAGCCGCAACGCCTGCGGCGGGTCCAGCTCCATCTCGCATGCAAATGGGGTCTGGAGGCGAAGACGACAGCGCGCCGGCTTACGTAGCCTGATGAAGAACTTGTAGAGGTTATCCCTGACGTGGCCCTCCACCGGGGGAGGGGCCGCTGGTGGAGGCGAGGCCTATGCGCCACCCCGTCCTCCTCTTCCCTAAGCGCCACGACGGCCTCGACCTCGCCCCTCCCCCTGCCTCTAACGGTTGGCTCTACCACCGCGAGCTCTTGCGTAGGGGCAACATGTTGTCTGGCAGAGATCCTGGCCGCCACCGATGAAGCGTCACCACGTCCTCGCGCCATGGTAGAAGGGAGGAGGGAGCGGGAATGGGGAGAGGCGGATGACGAAGGATTGAGAGGCACCGTTCCTCCCGCTTCCCTCCTTATAAAGGACAGGATCGGGGCTCGGCCGCCACTTTAAGCCAATCTGGTTCATTAAGGTGACAGCGAGCGAGGCCGTCGACCGCCCTCCCCGCCCAATTGAAGGCATGTGGCAATCAACCTACGCGCGCATGACTTCCCGTATCTCGCGCGCCTGTCATTCGCTCTGTGTCGTGCATGCGGCGTACATGGCGCGAGAGACGGGCGTTATGGGACACGTGGAGTGACGGTTCCCAGGTAAGGATAGTAAATGAGCGGCGACCCTGCGGTCTGGAAGGGACACGCAAGCCACCTCTTTACTGTTCACCGCAAGATGACGCAAGTGTCGGATGTCGGGTTCCGGCAAAACCCTTAAGGTTCGAACTCTGGGTGCGTGCGAAGATCTTCCCCCTACCGATCCACGTCCCAACGTCTCGCCATGAATCTAAGCTACACGATCAACACAAGGGACACAAGGTTTATACTAGTTCGGGCAACCGTTGTGGTGTAATACCCTACTCTAGTTTGTGGAGTGGTGGATTGCCTCAGGGGCTGATGATGTACAGTAAAGAGGAAGAACAGCCTCACGAGAGGTGTTCTTGAGCTGGTGCAGTGTTTTGCTTGGGAAGGATTCGATCCCAGATGCCCTGGATGAGATGATCCCCCTACTTTGGTAGTGGGTATCCCTATTTATAGGGGCCCTGGTCCTCTTCCATAATATTGAGTGGGAAGGGAGCCAACAACGGCCATTTTGAAGGGGAACAACTAGTACAAGTTATCCTGACTAAAGTTGGTCTTCGACTGCCAAAGGCACTGGCGATGACGCCGTCTTGGGCGCCTTCGTCCTACCGCTCTGCTGATCTTGGTCTTGTTGCACCGAAATGGTAATCTTTGCTTGATGCCTCGGTACTCCGCACCTGCGCTTGCCCCCTTTGCACCAAAGAGGAAACAAGGACACTGCGCAAGCTGGCGCCCGCCTGGTCTCAATCGTCATGGCTTGCATCATGAGCACCTCGTGAGGCACCCCTGTCTTGATCTCTCTGCCTCCTCGCGATCCTGCCTAGTGAGGCTTGGCCCCTCGCGAGGGTCTTGAGGTTGGGTTGATGAAGACGGGCCGTACTGGGCGTCTTCTTGAGCCACGCCGTAGGCCGCAGGAAGGCAAGTCTGGGACCCCCATTCCCAGAATGCCGACAGTAGCCCTCGAGCCCAAGGCGTGCTCGGACTTGGCTTAGCAGCGAAGCGAAAAGGGAAAGTATGGAGCACTGCGGGCCCCAATAGCCTGCGGCCTTGGTCGCTGCGGGGCGGTTGATTGGACATGGGCGTCTCTACTTCTCCATGCTGCCTCGGCAACTGCCCGTCTGACAAAAAGGTTGGCCTGGGTTAGGCTTACCTTCATTGCTCTCATTCGCCTTGCTCCAGATCCCCTTTCTTGCTCTTGCCCTCCTACTTCCGAAATCTCTAGATCCGCCTCATCCTTTCTCTTCCAGCGAGCAGTGGCGCCCCGCAAGACCGTGGCCGGCTCTGGATCCCCCCAACATGATGGAGAAGAATCTCGCCCTCACGCGCCTGATGACGGCGGTGCAAGGCAGTGAGATGGGGGAGACTGCGCTCCGAGCCGGCTCCGCCCAGCCGAAGGACAAGGGGAGCACCTTCTATCCTTTGTTCATGAGTGCCGTCATCGCCGGCCTGGTGCCTTCTTTCTCCGAGTTCTTGTATGTTGTCCTCCGCCATTATAAGCTACAAGCTCTGCATCTCCATCCCAACTTTGTTCTCCTTTTGTCGATTTTCGCCTACTACTGCGAGGCGCGCGTCGGGGTGATGCCTTCTATGGCCTTGCTGCGTCACTTCTTCCTCCGAGTCACCGGCGTGCATACCTCTGCATGCGCTAGCTTTGTTGCATACTCCAAAGCCAACGTGATCTCGAAGGCCGGGAAGAGGGCCAATGGCTTCTGGGGCAAGTTGGTTATGCTGGATGCCCGATGCATCAAGTCTCGATTGGCGCTGCCCACGGGGCAGCCCCAGGCTGATGAAGCGTGGTCCCATGGGAAGCTTGACGACCGACGGGCGAAGCTGGTGCTAGAGAAGATGAACGCCGCCCTGAGGCCAGCAACATGAAGGCGGCGAAGCTGACCTCGGCCACGCTCCTGAGGGAGTTCCTGGCGCATCGGGTGGCTCCACTTCACGCGCACTCGCGCCCGTTGTGGAGGCTCGGGGATGCGGACACTGATCTCTGCCTGAACTCGAAGGCCCTGGCTGATGAAGATCTGGCTGCAGCTCTCCGCTTCCTAGTTGGAGAGGATGTGGAAGGTCTGGAGGATGCTCCTGTCCCCTTGTTCCTTCGTGACCACTGGGAATAGGTGGTGAACGCCATTCCCACCTTCGATGGGAGCGGCCTGGTGCCAGAGGTGTCTCGAGAGTTCCAGGAGGCAGTGGCGCCGGTGGAGCTATCCTCCGATGATTCCCACGAAGGAGAGGAGGAAGACGAGGAAGAGGAGGATCGCGACTCGGAGGCGACCACTAAGGAGACGGGGGAGACTTCCCCGTGGCGCAGGGCCAAC
>NW_021237173.1:0-2099 GCF_002162155.2 Triticum dicoccoides | reverse complement strand
CCTTCGCTACACCGACGCCAACCTTGACGATCTGCTGGAGCCTGTGGACGCCGAGCGCTCCGCTGCTGCTGCTGAGGCCGTGAAGGGCCGAGCAGAGGCCTTGCTGGCGAAGTTCCGCGCCTTCGCCACCACGCCCAAGGCAGGTGCCGCTGGTTCCGCGGCCTCGGGAGGTGGAGCTGATAAGCACGACCCCGCCACGAGTGACGGTGCTGCTCAAGGGTGATCTCCTCGCGGCCTCTTTCTTGTTTCTACTCCTGCAACATGCACCGTGCCTCGTGGAGGCGTTTAAACTTGTGTATGGTGTCGTGAGGACAATTTATGATTTGTAATATTTGCTTCTGAATTTGCGAGATTTTGCGGTTTCCTTCCTATTTGCTTTGTGTTCTACGTCGGCAGGGCCCGGCCCCGCGCATACTTCATCCACCGTTAGCCCCGGCCGGATCACCAGTATGGGCCCAAGGAGTGAGGGGCCACGTGGCAAGTTAGGCTCCTGAGACGCGATGCTAAGGAGTCCCCCTTGAGGCGCAAATAGCAAATAGGGTGGGGGAGTAGGAGTAGATCTGTCGTTCTACGTCGGCAGGGCCCGTCCCCGCGCATACTTCAACCGCCATTAGCCTTTCAGAACTAAGGAGTGAGGGCCTACGTGACCAGTTAGGATCCTGAGTCGCAATGCTCGGGAGTCCCCCTTGACGCTCAAACGGTCTTCATACCTTGGCTCCGCTAGGGGAGGGGCACACGACGACCAGGTTCGAGGGACCTGGGTGGGTGGTATGCGCTCGGGCGTGACCTGGGCGTAGCCCCCGTGTCCAGCCCCCTCGCGTGGTGCTCCCGAGCGGAGGCGTTGCGATGAGGCGAGACACTGAGCTCTGGGCTCCCTGAGGTTGATACAGCCGTGGGCTACCCTCAGTTGTTTATCACTAGTGCAGAGCATAGCGCTTCCGTATGTGTATGGGCATAGCCGCTCCTCGGCAGTGTCGTCAGCCAGCATGGAGCATGGTGCTTCCACTGGTAAGTGGGAGGGGGGCCGCCTCCGGGAGGAGCCCCCGGGGCGTGTACAACCCCGCCCTGACACGTGGCCGGCATGGTAGGGCTAGACGAGGTGTATCTAGGCACTCGTGAGCCAGCGCGGGACTCACGAGGCCCTACCTCAAGGCGGGTTGCGCCTAATCTTGAGCCTTGGGCGGCTAAGGGTTCCTGAAGGGTGGTTAGATGCAAATTCTCTACGTCCTCAGGTCCCGGCCCTCGAGCAAGCTCAGCTGCCGCTGGTATGCCAGGTCGCGATGGCGTGGGCAGGGCCAGGGGGTGAGGGCTGGAGAGCCAGTAAGAGCCCCTGCGTCGCGATGCTCAGGCGCCCCCCTTTTAATGTGCAAGCGGTTTGCATGAGGGAGAAAAAGGGGCCGCGATAGGTGAGAGATGATAATCATAGGCAAGTTAAGCATGAAAAGCAAACTGACTTAGGTAACTGCAGGAAGGATAGATGCCACTGGGTCAGGCCCGAGTGGCTTGGGGATGACGCAGCCCGAGGGGCGCCCCCAGCAAAGTGAACTAAAGACATAAGCAAAACGGATACATGCTGCAGGGACAGACCCACGCGACCTAGGAATAATGCAGACCTGAGGGCGCTCCCAGCTGAAATGCACCTCGAAAGATGTCACCTGATACCATTGTAGAGCTGTGTTGAGGTAGCCAACGATGCGCACCACGTCTTTCTCTTTGCAGGGGACTGTGATGACTCCATCGCTTCCCAACATCTTGAGGACATTGTATCCATGGTGAGTCATTGCCATGAACTTGGCCAGGGCTGGATACCGGAGGATGGCATTGTATGACAGGCGGATGTGGGCAACATCAAAGTTGATGAGCTCGCTACGGTAGTTCTTGCGTTGCCCGAAGGTGACAGGGAGGCGAACCTGCCCTATCGGGGTGGTGGAGCCGTCAGTGACTCCTGAGAAAGGCTTGGTTGGCTGAAGCTGATCATATGGCACTTGGAGATTGTTGAACATCTTGACGGACAGAACGTTGAGCCCTGCACCGCCATCGATGAGGGTCCTGGTAACTTGCACATTGCTGATGACTTGGGACAAAGCATTGATAGGACA
>NW_021237172.1:0-3145 GCF_002162155.2 Triticum dicoccoides | reverse complement strand
GCTGACGACGGAGTGCAGAGACACGAGCCTGGGACTGCGCTGCAAAGGTGCGCTCAAGGATGGTCCAGGCCTCATGAGACGTCTTCGCGAAGACAACAAGGCCGACAACTGCCGGCGAGAGCGACCCCTGGATGGAGGAGAGGTTCGCCTGGTCCTGCCCCGTCCAGACGCGATGGGCCGGATTGTAGACCGGACCGTGCACGCTGTCTACCAGCGCGGGTGGGCAGGGAAGCGATCCGTCGACGTAGCCTAGCAGGTAGTGACTCCCCAAGAGCGGGAGAACCTGCGCACGCCAGAAGATGTAGTTGTCGGCGGAGAGCTTGATGGTGATGAGATGACCGAAGTGAAACGGCGGCGGCGAAGACGATCCCATCGAGGAGGCTGCCTGGGGTGCAAACACCATGGAGGCAGCCGGAGGCACCGAAGCCGATGCGGGAGGAGGCGGGACCGCAGCCAGGGCGGGCGCCGCAAAGCTCGCGGCCGATGCGGACGCCGCAAGGCCCGCGGCCGGGGCGGACGCCGCCAACCCCGCCAGCGGGGCAGTGTGATCCGCTTGCGGCAGGAGCGGCGGGACGACACCTGCGGAGTCCGCAGCGGACGGCGGCGCCGCGGTGTGGACCACGAGGTCACGCCCAAGCGAGGGCGCCGGCGGCGTGGAGAAGACGGAGCCGATGCTCCTTGTCCCGATCGGAGCCGGAACAGAGACGACATCGAGCGGGAGGTTGAGCAGAGCCGCAAGAGAGGCCGGGAGGAAGCCCGCAGCAGTGGAACCGGTGGTGGCGGCGCTCGACATGGCGGCGGCGCGATCGGTGGCGCGGCGGCGGCGGTGAAGGCGGCGGCGGCTGCGGCGGCGGTGCGGGTATTAGGGTTTAGAAGCGGAAGCGATCGTAACCTAGCGTGATACCATGTAAGACAATAAGTTTTGGGAAACCAACACAACCCTCTAGGGGTGGCTTATCTCATTATATATAATGGTTGTGTTACAATATGTACCATATACGTACATAGATACAGAAGCTATACATAGTCTAACAATGGTTCAACTGCAGACTCGCCCAAGATTATCCAACATATTCACGCGCCGGGGAGCAGAACGGCAGATCCGAGGCGTCGAGCCCATCGCGGGAGAGGCGGGCATGCCTGCCAATCATGGCCCGGTGAGTTCCTCCTATCGATTGGTTGAGCGAATTGCAGTTCTTCTGTTCTTGCCGATCAAATTTTCGAGCAGTTCTTGCCATGGTTCAACTGCAGGCTCACCCAAGATACTCCACCATATTCACTTCTCCCGGACGGCACATCCGGTTCGTGCGGGCGCTCGAGGACGGGTACTACCCCGAGGAGGTCAACGTCTGGCGCCAGTTCTGGTGCAGGGGGAGGTCCGCGTACAGCCTGAGAGGTAACCTAGCGGCCCACGTTGTGGTGGATGACCCCAACATCGCCATGTGCGTTCGAGCGGGCGCTATGGGAGGCTCACCCCGCTCGTCGTGGACCTGCCCGATGGTGGCTATGGCGGGACCCTCGAGATGGTCGTCTTTGTGTATGTTGGTGGAGTCACTTGTATTCTCTTTGTATAGGTCAGTGTTTATTTATACTCATCTCTGTACTTTTTCTTTACACCGTAGCATAGATGTCCCCTGAAAAAAAGGCATGGATGTATACGCTAGGACGAATTTCCCCCCAAAATATTTGATTGCTCGATACTGTATCGTACAGTCCGAATCCTAATTTGACTAGGTTCGGTGGGGCCGGAGTAAACTGACGGCTAGTCGGAATCGGCAACTCCCTGATCAATATAAGCAGAGGCGTCGATGCACAAAGGGACAAAGCAAAGCAATCAAAAGGTATCTTGTTGGCGATCAGGCAGCTGGTACGTACGCGCAGTGCAACTCTGCCGATGCATCATCCATCAAGCATGGACAAAGACACGGAGGAGCAGTGGTCACAACGGCAACCCTTGTTTTCGCGGCTTAAGTGCGGCGAGGAGGAGACGCTAGCACCTAGGAGCACCGACGAGCGCCTCTACGTCACCGACGTCGTCCTCGTCCGCCCCGGGAGAGCATACGCCGACTCGGGACGCTGTCGGTGGAGGACCCCTGCGTGAAACTGCATACGCCGTTGGAGCTGGACAATGAGTTTTGCTTTTACGTGGTACGTATGGAAGACGGCTATGCCGCCGACGATGACGCCGACACCTACGTGGACGCCCATGCGGCAGTCGTCGAGTTCCAGGGTCTCGCTCTCATTTCGCCATCTCTCCACACGGAGGAGAAAGACGATGACGACCACAAGGAATGGCAGGAGACTGATGGCGAGATTGACCCACGCGTGGCCAGGGCGAGCAGTGCCGGTGGCAACGGCAAGGACGTTAGACAGGTTGTAGCTAGAGGATTCTTTGGGATTTTTATGTTTGCTTCTATGCTGGCATCGATAATATAATCGTGGATTCATATATGGATGAACTGCATCATACGTTTATATTTGACTAGTCATGCATCTTCCACGCGGACCTTCAAAACGCACGCAACTTTTTCGACCAAACTGTCCCGATGCAATTTGTCATTAACGCTGTCTAGTATTTGTCTGCGAACGCATCTGCCTGTTCGTTTTCCCGCAAAACGGTAGCAAACCAAGGTGGCATTGCAGGAGTCCGAACCATCGTCCGTGCATTGTGAGCAGACCGTATTATTTCCGCGCCAAAACCCGTGCTTCCCCATCCTCTCCGCTCCAACCATTTCTGCGCCAAGTTGAAGCGAGAAGGGGCGCCAGTCAAGATGACGGAGATGTTTGAGAACATCTTGGCGAAGGAGGAGGCATATGTCAAGCGCTATGATGTGCATGGAGAAAAGAATGTCGAAAGGTTCAACATCTTGATGGCCGCGACCGAGAAGAAGATAAACCTTGAAGAATAGAAGACCAAATTCAAAGAGAAGCAAGTTGAGCTCGCGGCCGCTTCAGAGGATGCTGACCATGAGGAATAGACGAGTTGGATCTCGATGCGGCGATGATCGTGTGCTTCATCCATGTTAGAATGTTGAAGCTTTTGGCAGCCGCGATGGAGACGCCCAAAAAAGAGGCGGCGAACAGTGAGGACACGGATGGTGAGGAGGAGGAAGCGGAGGCAGAGTGCACGAAGTGGCACGGACAA
>NW_021237171.1:0-1756 GCF_002162155.2 Triticum dicoccoides | reverse complement strand
AAGTGGCACAAACTTACAGGGACAGGCATCCATGACCCAGCTTCGAACGTGTCGGTCATCAGCAAGTGGGTCCGGGCTGTAGCACTGGGCTAGCAGGACTCCGGTAAACCGGGCTGTAGCGGGCTAACAGGACTCCGGTACTCAAAGCGTGACATTTCCCCGAAGGGACAGACACAGGAACGAAGAAGGACACATGCCGGCCAGCCTAAGTGTTCCAGAGCAGTAGCAAGCTACCATGGCTCAGCGGTAACACTAGGAGACATTTCCCGGTAAGAGAGGCTACTAAAGATAAACAACTAGATAGTCAGATCCCACACATACCAAGCATTTCAATCATACACACAGTATGCTCGATATGTGCAAATACAACGAAGCATCACAACATGACTCTACGACTCAAGTACTTTATTTAAGGCTCAGGAAGCCATACATAACATACACAAAGGTACGGGTCTCACGACCCAACATACAAGTCATACAGTCATACAACCAGCAGCGGAAGTAACTTGTCTGAGTACAGACAACTAATAAAATAAAAGAGGCTTGGAAAGCCTAGCTATACTACGTGGTCCTTCACAAGCTCAGGGTCACCACCTGGGTCTTTAGCCTACTCGTTGATGTCAACGTCTACATAGAACCCATCAGAAGGGGTTGCAGCGTCTTCTGTAAAAATGTAAATTATAGCAACATGAGTACAAAGGTACTCAGCAAGACTTACATCAGATCCTACATACATGCTTAGTATCAAGAAGGGTTGGTGGAGTTATTGCAGCAAGCCAGCTTTGACTCTTGGCTAGGCTATCCTACGATACTCCAACTTGAAATGGTTTTGCGCACACGAGTCCACTACTCACCATTTCAATACACTACCGAGGATCCACCTCCGTCTTCCTACGGAAGAGCCATCCTCGGCACTCACACTTATCTTGAGGCTTTTAACAGTTTCCATTTACTTGTCTATGAACTATATAGGCAACCAAGTAGTCCTTTACCGCGGACGCGGCTATTCGAATAGATTATGATCACCCTGCAGGGGTGTACTTCTTCATACATGTTTCCACCACTTAGCATCTGCACACGACATGTGCTCGGCAGACTTCAAGCGAAAGCCGACGTGGGTGTAGACCACGACCTACCTAAACACTTAAGCCTCTAGTCCAGGTTTATCGCCTATTTAGGTTCCATCCGCAGGGAGTCCGGCCGGGGTTTCCCATACGGCCCCGAACGATGTGAACAGGGTTCCCGAGATACCTAACGGGTATTCGGTACACCCGGCCACGTACCTACCGCATCACAGCCCACCCCTACAGTCAGCGCTGTCCACGGCCTCCAGTAGGCTACAAACACCAGAAACTACTTGCAACTCCTGGACAGAGAGCTAGGGTGAATAAGAAGTCGAGCGGGGTCATATTTCAGGGCCCAATGCATGGTAGTAGTTGTATCTTAAATCACGCATACAGATCTCAGTGCTTAAGGTCGGCTTCAATGAAACAACCCACCATGTACTCCTACATGGCCTCTCATCGATACCTTTACCAAATCGTGTTCACCACACCACTCTCATTACCGACATAATCATTTCACTCTAGCCCATCACCCAGATGAACCAGACCTGACACGACTCTAAGCATAGCAGGCATAGCAAGGTAGGAACAACACATACATATGGCTCAATCAACTCCTACACATGCTAGTGGGTTTCATCTAGTTACTGTGGCAATGACAGGTCATGCAGAGGAAATGGGTTCAACTACCG
>NW_021237170.1:0-726 GCF_002162155.2 Triticum dicoccoides | reverse complement strand
AACCCAACATGTACCTTTGGAGACACCTGTAGTACTCCTTTATAATCACCCAGTTACGTTGTGACATTTGGTAGCACCCAAAGTGTTCCTCCGGTAAACGGGAGTTGCATAATCTCATAGTTACAGGAACATGTATAAGTCATGAAGAAAGCAATAGCAACATACTAAACGATCAAGTGCTAGGCTAACGGAATGGGTCATGTCAATCACATCATTCTCCTAATGATGTGATCCCGTTAATCAAATGACAACTCTTTTGTCCATGGCTAGGAAACTTAACCATCTTTGATTCAACGAGCTAGTCAAGTAGAGGCATACTAGTGACACTATGTTTGTCTATGTATTCACACATGTATTATGTTTCCGGTTAATACAATTCTAGCATGAATAATAAACATTTATCATGATATAAGGAAATAAATAATAACTTTATTATTGCCTCTAGGGCATATTTCCTTCAATCCGCTCAATCCATACATGATAGTCATGACTCTTCAGGCCAGTCACTTTGCCCGTTGAAAGATTGACTCCCTTACTTATATTCGATGCATAACCATCGGTGAACTTCAAAATGTGTTTCAGCCAGATAAGTACTTCCTTTTTTTCTGGCGGTTTAAGGACAAAGTCAGCATCTGGCTTGAACCAGTTTTTTCGACCGCCTGTGGGAGGCTTCATGTTCAGGCGTGGTCTATCACAAATTCTCTGTTGATCGGCTCTAGCTTTCAC
>NW_021237169.1:0-1284 GCF_002162155.2 Triticum dicoccoides | reverse complement strand
TACCGATAAGGGGCCTTCGTTACACAATGGATTTGCATATATGCTACATAAGGGACCTTACACTAGTGCAGAACTGGCCTTTAGTGCCGGTTCGTGACGGCATTTAGTGCCGGTTCGCCAACCGGCACTAAAGAATGGGGACTAAAGGTCCCCCTTTTTAGTACCGGTTCGTCACGAACCGGCGCTAAAGTGCAAACACGTGGCACGAGCCAGGCCCGGGTGCGCGTAGGACTTTAGTACCGATTGGTAACAAACACCAACCGGTATTAAATGTTTGGGTGTTTTTTTTTAATTTTGCTTTCGTTTTGTGTTTTCAATTTAATTTAGTGGTTATTTTACATTATAATGAGTTGTTAAATCATTAGGTGAAAGTACCGTGGATTAGCTAGTTTCAACTGGAGGATCTATAGCCAGCTAAGTGATCAAGTATATGCCATATCGATATTATACTTGATCACCTATCAAGTATAATATATATGGATATGGCATATATATACTTAATCACTTAGGTAGGATCCATCCAGCTGAAACTAATCTGTGATTTCTTTCATTAAATGATATAATAACTCATCATCATCATCATATTAATATAAAAACTCCTGCATCATATCATCAACATACTCTAGCTAGCTAGCTAAAAATCATCGTAGTCGTCATTATCATTATTTAATCATCATAGTCATTACCGCTATCTAATCACCACCAACAGTAGCTTAAAGAAGAAATATTCACTTATACCAAAAGCAAAAATATCATCGAGTTCAACATGATTGTCATGATATTATAAGAGTTCATATATAACATCACAAAAGCAAATCACTCTTTGAGATTAAGTTCAGAACGAAGAACACGGACATGAAAGGACAAGTACTAAGAGCAGCATGAACTAGCTAAATCACTCCTGCTAGCTACTCTCTTTCTGGTAAAATAGTATAGAACATGTATAGCTCTCCTGATTCATCATACTGGAGCATGCAGATGAACCTGTCTCCTAATCATGGACTGCGCTTCTCATTGCTGCCCCCTAGTACTTCTCTGCGATCGTTAACAATTTTCCTCCAATCTTTCACTATTAAGCATTCATCGCTTCTAGAAATCCTGAATGCATTCATGTGCAATGCAGGATATCTTGGCCGTAAGCTAACAATTGACATGCGACCTTTAGTCTCGATCCCCTGAGACACAACTGTCATCGGGAGTCCCTGTTGAAGAACATCGTATAGTACTTAATTAATATACTTAGCAATGAAAGTTTAGCAAAAAAATTATGTATGCAAAAGATGC
>NW_021237168.1:0-497 GCF_002162155.2 Triticum dicoccoides | reverse complement strand
TTAGGTTCAACACTAATCCCGAAAGAATAGGGAGTGTGCGATGATGATCATATCAATCTTGAAACTACTTTCAACACACATCATCACTTCACCCTTAACTAGTTTCTGTTTATTTTGCAACTCCCGTTTCGAGTTACTACTCTTAGCAACTGAACCAGTACCAAATACCGAGGGGTTGCTATAAACACTAGTAAAGCACACATCAAACACCTGTATATCAAATATACCTTTTTCACTTTGCCATCCTTCTTATCCACCAAATATTTAGGGTAGTTCCGCTTCCAGTGACCATTTCCTTTGCAGTGTAAGCACTCAGTTTCAGGCTTTGGTTCAGCTTTGGGCTTCTTCGTGGGAGTGACAACTTGCTTGTCAATCTACTTGAAGTTCCCCTTTCTATCCTTTTCTTGAAACTAGTGATCTTGTCAACCATCAACACTTGATGCTCTTTCTTGATTTCTACCTTCGTTGATTTCAACATCACGAAGAGCTCGGGAATC
>NW_021237167.1:0-574 GCF_002162155.2 Triticum dicoccoides | reverse complement strand
ACGTACTTCTCTCCTTTGATATCTTCGAGCCTACTGTTGATAGAATGCGGAACGGGCTTTTGCCACGTCGCGCTCCTCCTCCAAGGCGTCCAAATTGTCCTGCCGATCAAGTTCGGCTTCTCTTTCTTCGTACATGCGCACGCGAGGTGAGTCATGAATTATGTCGCAGGGCAGAACTGCCTCTGCGCTGTATACCATAAAAAATGGTGTGAATCAGGTAGTGCGATTCGGCATGGTCCGCAGCCCCTAGAGTACGGAGTCGAGCTCCTCTACCTAGTGCGTGTTAGATTCCTTGAGGGACAGCACTAGTCTGAGTTTAATGCCGCTCATGATTACACCATTTGCCCGCTCGACTTGACTGTTAGTTTGTGGGTGATAGACTGAAGTGTAGTCGAGCTTGATGCCCATGTTTTTGCACCAGAGTTTTACCTCGTCGGCCATAAAGTTCATGCTGTTATCAGTGATGATGCTGTGGGGGACGCCGTAACGGTGTACGACCCCTGATATGAAGTCTATCACTGGTCCGGATTCGGCCGTCTTAACAGGCTTGGCCTCTATCCATTTGGTAAATTTG
>NW_021237166.1:0-1256 GCF_002162155.2 Triticum dicoccoides | reverse complement strand
GCAGCAGACGTCCTGGCCCGCATCGGCGCACAGCGCGATGCAGTCTCCCCAACATTTTCTTGGAGAGGCTATTCAAGCCATCCGTATCATGGGAAGGAGAATCCGGAAATAACAGCCCGGACCCAGCCGCACCGCCTGACACCGAACATTCTGACACAACGGGAGGCTCTGCCAAAAAAGAAACATCCTGAGCCCACGTAATAATGGCAGTCATTGCCCCGTGGACAGAACCATTCTTAGCCTACTTAACTAGGCAGGAACTTCCCGAGGACCAAAACGAGGCACGCTGCATAGTGCGGCGCTCTAAAGCCTATAAAGTCCACGAAGGAGAGCTTTATAAGAAAGGCACCACCGGAGTCCTTCAAAGGTGTATCTCCGAAGAGGAAGGGCGGAACCTTCTGGCCGAAATTCATGCCGGACTCGGCGGGCACCACGCCGCAGCCCGGGCCCTTGTAAGCAAGGCCTTCTGAACTGGATTTTATTGGCCGACGGCCCGTGCAGATGCTCAGGACTTAGTACAACAATGCGTCGGTTGCCAATTATTTGCTAACCAAAGCCATATGCCACCCACCGCCCTCCAAACTATATCCATCACCTGGCCCTTCGAGGTCTGGGGGCTTGACATGGTTGGGCCCCTTAAAGGAGGAACCCACAAGCAAAAATACCTATTGGTCATCGTTGGCAAATTTACCAAATGGATAGAGGCCAAGCCTGTTAAGACGGCCGAATCCGGACCAGTGATAGACTTCATATCAGGGGTCGTACACCGTTACGGCGTCCCCCACAGCATCATCACTGATAACAGCATGAACTTTATGGCCGACGAGGTAAAACTCTGGTGCAAAAACATGGGCATCAAGCTCGACTACACTTCAGTCTATCACCCACAAACTAACAGTCAAGTCGAGCGGGCAAATGGTGTAATCATGAGCGGCATTAAACTCAGACTAGTGCTGTCCCTCAAGGAATCTAACACGCACTAGGTAGAGGAGCTCGACTCCGTACTCTAGGGGCTGCGGACCATGCCGAATCGCACTACCTGATTCACACCATTTTTTATGGTATACAGCGCAGAGGCAGTTCTGCCCTGCGACATAATTCATGACTCACCTCGCGTGCGCATGTACGAAGAAAGAGAAGCCGAACTTGATCGGCAGGACAATTTGGACGCCTTGGAGGAGGAGCGCGACGTGGCAAAAGCCCGTTCCGCATTCTATCAACAGTAGGCTCGAAGATATCAAAGGAGAGAAGTACGT
>NW_021237165.1:0-1087 GCF_002162155.2 Triticum dicoccoides | reverse complement strand
CCCCCCCCATAGGGATTTCGTAGGATTTACTCCCTAGTTGCCCCTATGGATTTTTGTGTTCCCGAAGTCCGACCTTTTACTTGATGTTTTAGATATCAAACCATATCTATGAATGGGTTATACTAGCACATCAAGGAGAACATTAGAAGCAGAGTGCTAAATATCTCTCGGTCGATCATCCAGATTTTATTTGCTTGGCCTCGCTAAGGTGAAATATGAGAAAGTGTTATCCTCCTTCGCATCTGCATCGTCCATCGCTATTCATCATGGTAGTATGTTGTGTTGTCAGCACCCTTGACACGGATGTTGGTAAAACCTTGATGAATATGGAAATGCTCAAGTTCTTGGGAGCACGCACAAGCGCTACGTCTTATCATCAGCACTAGCTGGGATTGCCCCAGATTTCCTCGGTTATGCTATAACCACTCCAACAGTGAATTCACTCTCTATTGTTGGGTTCTTCCCCAGTTACCAGAATCATTCCCAGCATTTGCATTTTGTTCCCAGCTTGCACCGCCAATGTGCCATTCTACCATGGGTCTCTTCCATTTCCGGTGATAAGCAAAATTCATCCATTACGTTGTCTTCAACAAGGTAATCCACATCATCCAAGTCCGAGTATGCCATTCTTCCGACCCCCTCCAAACGATCGCTCGAGAATTGCCTTAGGCTGGTTTAAAGAGTTTCAATGATCTCTGAATCAAAAGTAATTCTTTTTGACACTTAAGGGGATATCTCTACGAGTCACCTTCCCTAAGGTGTATCGTTATGGTTTCATGGCAACTCAACTCCTCGCTACGTTGACAACCGATTACCACCTTCTTAAGTGTGGAATTGTTGTCCACCTAGTGAACCTTCGTCATCCGTTTCTTTCCACCCCTCTTGATGTGTATCTCGTGTCTCAACCCGAGAGATGGTCCTATGTCTCATTCCGTGAGTTGTTCGATCTTCAAGAAGATCGACCCTTCTAGAGTCTCCTTCTTCCCTCCATGTCATGTTGGCAGGATTTCTCAGAACAAGACATCAAGACAATGATGGTGAATGAATCAACGTTCAACTAAAGTGCACCCTGGATCGTGAAGATTGT
>NW_021237164.1:0-997 GCF_002162155.2 Triticum dicoccoides | reverse complement strand
CGTCCGGCCGTCTCCCCGGCCCCCTCCGAACGCTGCGCCCGCCGGCCCGTCCCGTCGCCGCGCCCGCCTCTGCATGGCGGCGCCGCGTCGCGGCTCCCGCACGTCCCGGTTGCGCGCTCGCCGGACCGGCCACTTCCCCTCCGCCCTGCCGCCCTGTTCCGGCCGGCGCCATCGCGGCCCTTGGCCGCCGGAGCTCGTGCCCGGCTCGTACCCGCTGCCCGCTAGCGCCGGCGCCCGTTAAGGCCCCCTGGCCCAATGACAATTGGGGCCCACGCCCCAGAAACGATTTAAAAAAAGGAGAGAAGAGAATTTAGAAAATAAATAAATAAATATATTAATTAATTAATCAGTTAATTAAATTAATTAACCTAATTAATTGTGTTTAGTAAACCTAATTAAATAACTAATATAACTAATCTGTTAATTAATCTAATTAACTTGGTTAATTAGTTAACAGACAATTTAATTAATTCTGTTAATTCTAAAAATGATATAAAACTTTAAAAATTAATATAAAATAATCCGTAACTCGGATGAAAATACTTTGTACATGAAAGTTGCTCAGAACGATGAGGCGGATCCAGATACGCAGCCCATTCATCCGCCACACATCCCTAGCATAGCAAACACGTAACTTTCCCCTCCGGTTCATCTGTCCGAAAACGCGAATCACCGGGGATACTTTCCCGGATGTTTCCCCCTTTCGCCGGTACGACCTACTGCCGCGTTAGACCCCGAGACTGCCGGCGACCCCAAGTTCGACTACGGAGCACCCGTCTCGCGCTCTACCGCGACACCCTCTCCCACCCCTTCCTCGCCCCCTCCTTTTGCCACCGCCCTTTCGCCACCGCCACCGCCACCGCCCCCCTTCTTCACTTAATTAATTTGTTTTTACTACATGTTTTCAGGACTGACATAATGGCGGACGATAGAGCTGACCCGATTATGGACAACTATGATCCGGACGGTGAAGCACATATGTTCGGCATCATAAACG
>NW_021237163.1:0-848 GCF_002162155.2 Triticum dicoccoides | reverse complement strand
ATCGAAACCTTAAGCGTGCGGACCCTACGGGTTCGAGAACTATGTAGACATGACCTAGAACTATTCTTGGTTAATAACCAATAGCGTAACCTGGATGCTCATATTGGCTCCTACATATTCTACGAAGATCTTTATCGGTCAAACCACATAACAACATACGTTGTTCCCTTTGTCATCGGTATGTTACTTGCCCGAGATTCGATCGTCGGTATCCAATACCTAGTTCAATATCGTTACCGGCAAGTCTCTTTTCTCGTTACGTAATGCATCATCCCGCAACTAACTCATTAGTCACATTGCTTGCAAGGCTCATAGTGATGTGCATTACCGAGAGGGCCCAGAGATACCTCTCCGACAATCGGAGTGACAAAACCTAATCTCGAAATACGCCAACCCAACATGTACCTTTGGAGACACCTGTAGTACTCCTTTATAATCACCGAGTTACATTGTGACGTTTGGTAGCACCCAAAGTGTTCCTCCGGTAAACAGGAGTTGCATAATCTCATAGTTACAGGAACATGTATAAGTCATGAAGAAAGCAATAGCAACATACTAAACGATCAAGTGCTAGGCTAACGGAATGGGTCATGTCAATCACATCATTCTCCTAATGATGTGATCCCATTAATCAAATGACAACACATGTCTATGGTTAGGAAACATAACCATCTTTGATTAATGAGCTAGTCAAGTAGAGGCATACTAGTGACTATATGTTTGTCTATGTATTCACACATGTATCATGTTTCCGGTTAATACAATTCTAGCATGAATAATAAACATTTATCATGAAATAAGGAAATAAATAATAACTTTATTATTGCCTCTTGGGCATATTTCCTTCA
>NW_021237162.1:0-491 GCF_002162155.2 Triticum dicoccoides | reverse complement strand
TGCAGCATTCAAAGCGACATCATCAATTTCCAACATGTTCTGACATCATTTGTTGTTTTTCAGTCATTTACCTAATTGTTTAGAGAGCTAAATGACCGTGAAATTGAAAATCACTACAAAATGAACTGTGAAAATGTTGAAACCTGGCATGGTATCATCATTTCACCCGCATAGCATGTGCGAAAGAGTAGAGAGGGTCACGGCAAAAACTGGACGCACTTCGTGTACAAACTGGACAATCTCTTTCGGAGTATCAGGGTTTTGGACGAGAACTCATCTGTTACAAGGGCACTTCAATGTTTTTTAAACTTATTTGAACTCCGGACTTCTTTTGTGTTCAGTATGCAGCATTCAAAGCGACGTCATCAATTTCCAACATGTTTTGACATCATATATTGGTTTTCAGTCATTTACCTAATTGTTTAGAGAGCTAAATGACCGTGAAATTGAAAATCACTACAAAATGAACTATGAAAATGTTGCAACTTGGC
>NW_021237161.1:0-1086 GCF_002162155.2 Triticum dicoccoides | reverse complement strand
CACGGCGTGGGGTGGACGGAGGGCGTGGCTACGGCGAGGGGGTGGCGGCGATGGCGTCGGCCATGGCTGGGGCGTGCGAGGGGGAGGAGCTGGAGAGGAGAGGGGGTGTCTGGGGGGTTCGAGGGAGAGATGGAGGCCAATTCACGGCGTTAGCCGGGCGAGGGAGGCGGCGAGGCGGCGAGCAGGTGCGTGGCACCCATGCGGTGCTCGCCGTCGAGCACCTGCCTGCCTTCCTGGCCGGCAAGCAGCTCGCTGGCGCGGTGCTGGGCTGGGCCGGCAGGTGGGCCGGGTGCTGGGCGCCAGGTAAGCTTTTCCCCTTTTCTTTCTGTTTTCTGTTTTTTTTAATATTTCTGCAACTTTGTTGAATTTAATAAAATACCTAGGCAACTCCAAAAATCACCAAACTACTCCTGGTCCATAGTTGGATTATTTCCAACATGAAACATTTTAGTTTGGAGATATTTGAACATTTAAATATTTTATATAGTTTTAAATGCCCAAATTCAAATATTTATGATTTAATTCAAAAACCCTAAGCTGGCCTAGAAAAATGTGCACCACTTTTGGCAGAGGTTCTGAACCAAGACAAAAATGATGGGCATTTTAGAAGGGCATTTCAGGTCATTGAAAATTATTTTTAGTAACCCTAGTTGGTTTCAGAGGGGGCTGGGGGTTCTGTCATCCCCATTTCAGGTTTCTGATGAAAAAGTAAACATGATGCAACACTCTAATGCATGGCTAACTAGGATGTGACAACTCACCCCCACTCAAAAGAATCTCGTCCCGAGATTTGGGTTCCTCCGGGAAGAAGGCGGGATACTCGAGTCGAAGACGATCCTCCCTTTCCCAAGTTGCTTCATCCTCAGAATGGTGCGACCATTGTACTTTGAGAAACTTGATATTATGACGTCGAGTGGTACGCTCGGCCTGATCAAGGATACGAATGGGGTACTCTCGATATGTAAGATTATCTTGGAGATCAAGCGTTTCGTGGTCCACTCCACGGATAGGATCCGAGAAGCAACGCCTGAGTTGAGAAACGTGGAAGACATCGTGGACTCTGGAGAGGTGCGGAGGTAGTTCCAA
>NW_021237160.1:0-1240 GCF_002162155.2 Triticum dicoccoides | reverse complement strand
TATTTTTCTTGCAATTTGAAGCGAAGGAAAACAGTGTGGTTAGTATTTAAAAGAGAAGGTCGAGAAAATTTAGGTGAAAAAAAGGTGCGAGATTAGAGGGGCAAGGAAAAACCGGGAGAAAAAACTGGAAACGCTAGCGGGATTAGCGGGATCTAAATCTGGAGACCCTCGCGTGCGGGATTAGCGGGATTTAAACGCATGGGTGAAAAGAAAAAGATGATTGTGCGATCTAAACCGCTGGCGCTAGTGTCGACCGTGAGATGCGAATCGTGCGGCATCCGGATCGAATTTCAGACGGCAGGAATTTAGCTTTTATTTCTTTACAGAGGAAGTACTTTTGAGGGATACAGAGGGAGTACTTAGTTCATTTAGCGGTAACATTTTCAAACAACTATAGCGGAGCTATAGCGGGGCTATAGCTGGATATTTAAAACTATGCATTCAACATAGCAGCTTGGCGGTCTCCCTCACAGCCTTCTTGGGGAGCAGCGCCGAGTGGATGTAGGGCACCACCCCACCATGCGCGATGGTGACGCCAGCCATCAGCTTTCCGAGCTCCTCGTCGCTCATGGCGGCCATCGGAGCCGAGTGGATGATGCGGCTCTTCTTGTTGTCCTTTGCGTTTTCCCCGGAGAGCTCGAGCACCTCCGTGGAGAGATACTCGAGGACAGCGGCGAGATAGACGGGAGCTCCTCAGCCGATGCGCTGGGCGTAGCGGCCCTCCTCGAGTACCGGCCAATGCAGCTGACAGGGAATCGCAGCCCAGCCTTGATGGATCTCGTCAACAGCTTCTTAATTAAGGCGGTTTTCTGAGAGACGGATATCTGGATTTTTCTAGAAACGATCTAATAGTTGCCGAGATATCTCCGTTTTACTCCCTTCATTTCTTTTTAGTCTGCATATAAGATTTGGTCAAAGTCAAGCTTCATAAAATTTGACTAACTCTATATTAAAAAATATAAACATTGACAATATGAAATCAACATTATCAGATGCACCACGAAATGTATTTTCATACTATATAGTTTTAATATTGTAGATGTTCATATTTTTATATAAAAATTTGGTCAAACTTTGTGTAGTTTGACCTTGACCAAATCTTATAAGCAGAGTAAAAAAAGAAACGGAGGGAGTACCTTCCGCCTTGGCCGCCGCTTGGATATTCTTCTGTCGGGCTACACGGGAGTTTGTGGCCATGGCTGCAATGAAGTTGGGAGCAGGAGGTATAAAGGGGGGGGGG
>NW_021237159.1:0-837 GCF_002162155.2 Triticum dicoccoides | reverse complement strand
CCCCCCTCCCCCGCAGTCGTAGCGAGAGCATCGCGGATGGTGTCGCGTTGACGCTTGACTGTAGAGGAAGCCGACGAGTTGCTCCAGCGGATGATAACCCATTGTGCCGATGTCGAGGTAGCCAAGAGCGTAGGGTGGTGTAGTCATGGTCCAGGTAGCCATGCGAAGAACGTCGTGGTCGATGTCGAGTCGGGGTAGCCGGTGTCAAGGGAGTCGCCGTGGAGCCGCGGGCGCAAGGAGACGCCGAGTTAGTGATGGGCGTAGTGGTGTCGAGATAGTGGTGCGCCTGAAGGAGGATGGTGTTGACAAGGCGTCGCACCGGGGGTGCAAGGACGGACGAAGACGAAGTTGACGAAGCACCGCACCAGGCTTGCCAGGCCCGGGGACACGTCATGGACAAAGGCACGCATCGGTGTTGCCAGCACCGGACATGCCTAGACTGGGACCTGCACGAGCTATACGTCATGTCGGAGAGGCCAGCACGACGACGTTTGTGGCGCCAATCGGCGCGGGGCCGATGTCGCCAGCGGTTGTCGGAGTAGACGAAGTGGTCAGGGTAGATGACGGCAACGCTGACGACGGGCTGGTGCTGGACGAAGATGAAGGAGGTGGACGGGCGGCGGCTATGGGGGAAGCACCGGCGGCGGCTAGGTTAGGAGTGCGGCGGCGGTGCTTGAAGTAGGCGAAGAACCCGACAACATGACGAAGACCGGCGCGGACGATGACGTTCCCGTGCCAAAGGAGGCGGCGCGGCGCATACGACACTAGGTCGACGCGCGGGGACGGCGGTGGACCGCTGGCTGCGGCCCCACTGCCTGAAGTGGCGACGCGGCGGCA
>NW_021237158.1:0-2497 GCF_002162155.2 Triticum dicoccoides | reverse complement strand
ATTAGGAGAGATATACTCTGGGCCCCTCATGTGACCCGACCAGGATAAGCATGGCCATGCGACTAGGATTATGAGATAATCGGGATAGTGATTGGAATCACTCGAACGAGAAAGAGGTCGGTCTAGCACAAGGATGACAATCTTGCCTTGAGCCCGACAACATATATCGTGTGGCAAAGGGAACAGAAGTATGACACGTTGAACAGGTTCGCCTAACCAGCTTCATAGTCTGCTTGGTGTTCGGCATGCCTTGCTAGAGGCCCCTACCAACCATGCAGTCCGGAGGTGATCCTAACTGCGACCAAGCCGACTTAAACCTAAGGGGTCGCCCGCTTAAGGGTAGGAACCTACGAGGTCGGATCCGAAGACACTGGACGGATGTGATCCGAACTGTATTCGGATTGTGGCCGAGTAGACTTGTGGTCTTTAGGGTCCGTGCGAGGCCCAAGCGTTGAGCCCGCGACAGATGAATATATAAAGTGGATGTGCGGCACACTCATGCGTAGGATTGCTTCGGCGCCGTCACTAGGGTTTGCATGTGTTGCAAATAGCCACCTCCACTCACCGCCGACTGTGTGTTTCGACCTAGCAGTCCGCCACACGGTGTTCCTCCTGCATGCGCGGATACCGTTAGAGGCGGTGCACTTGCACTGCTCTGACAAACTTGTACGCGGGATCGGACGACCGGCTGTTCGAGGGAGATTGGACGAGAAGGAGACGATCCACGCAGACGCGCTACCCCAACTCTTCTTCCGCTGCACGACACTGCGCGTCTAGTGGTAACTAACTGTGATCCATCTCCCGTAGCATGTTCTTGGTTGTTCTGCGCGTAGGAATTTTAAATTTGCAGTCGACGCACCCTACCATAGATCCCAACAATTTTTCCTTTTAATTTTGGTTTCTCGTGTAATTATTTTTCATTTGAAACATATTTTATGCTACTACATATTGTACACTTTATGCATATATATAAATAGAATTTCTTGTAGAACCGATCATATATATTGTATAAGTTGGTATGTCAGTGTACTAAAGAAGGGGCTCTTCTTTGTACCCCTTTACTTCTGCACGGGCAGTCAGAGCCGCGCCCGCGGTCACACTTAGCAAGGCAGAGGAGGGAAGCCGAAGGCACAAGACGATCAAAGCAACGCCAAGACCAGAGACACAAGAAGCAAGGGACAGAGGTAGATTCCCCCGGCAGGACCCTTGCCGGGGCGGCCTCCGCAGCCCCGGCAAGAGCCTTGCCGGGGCAACTTGCCCGACGCCACCAGAGCGCACCACCCTTGAGCCCAGGGGTTCCAACACCATCAACCACATTGGAACCAAGGCTCGGGAGGCACCTCCATGGTGGCATGCAGATCTTTGTCAAGACAAGAAGCACATAAGACCAGATGAAAACCAGAAGACGACGATCCTCGACAAGATCTTTGCTGAGGGAATCCACGAGACCTCCGGCAAGATCCTTGCCGGGGACGACCGCGATGCCACGGGAAGACCCTTGCCGGGGCCCCTGCAAGACTCTTGCGGATGACATCACCGGGGCTACAGCCAGGCCCACAACTGCCAAGACTCCACCACGGTTCCCATGCAGCTGCCAGCCCACCAACTAGGCGAGCACCTGCGTGGCGACGTGAGGCCTCTAGGCCAACTCAGCAAGCATCTACGTGGTGGCATGCAGATCTTCGCGAAGGCCCTACCACCACACCAACTCAGCAGCCTGCCAGCCTACATGGCACTGCATGCCTCATTGTCCTAGATGCGTGTCGAAGCAAGACGGAGCGGCAACGGACGGGCCGGGCCTCGTTACCGTCCTCGATAAAGCAAAGGGGACACCTAAGGAGCGCATTTAATGTGTTCTGTCCCATAATGGCAAGCGATAAGCACAACCACTGTATATCTTTCCACCTCCTGTGTGCCACTGTGGCGATCCCCTTGACTATAAAAGGAGGCCCGAGGCGTACTGGAGGGGGCTTCGGCTCTTTGGACAAGTTACACGCCGTAGCTACTTCAAGAACACTCAAATAGACACCAATGCAGGACTAGGGTACGCATCCTTGCGGCCCGAACCTGGGTAAACGATCTTTGTGTTGACTCTTAAACCCGCTCTTTCCACAACCTTGCGGCCACCAATCGTAGTAGGGATTCCAGTGATCCCATAGGTGCCGTTTTCCACCGACATCTCTGGCGCGCCAGGTAGGGGTCGTAGTTGTGAGAATACAGTTTAGCAGTTCTTCATCACCATGGCTTCCAAGGAAGAGGGCGGCCGAACGACCAACATCATTTGCGGATGACGTGAATGCTTGCGCAACGACAGAAAAGCTAAGTCATGCAAAACTTTGAGCAATTTCTTTTTATATAATATTATTATCCTCCGAGATCTTTCCCTCTATATGAGAAACCTACACGTGATGGGGCCCTTCCATTATTGGCAACACCCTTGTTCTATTTCGAGTCCGCTCAACAGTCCGAGCGGCTGCGTCGAGAACGGCAGGGTGGC
>NW_021237157.1:0-1064 GCF_002162155.2 Triticum dicoccoides | reverse complement strand
TTTTTTTTGGTGAAGGTATGGTCGCCCCGGAGCCGCACGCGGGTGCGACACGGAGGCAGTTATGTGAAGCACGACAAATATGGCTATGCAGTTCAAACCTGACCATTCAGTGTTGTACCGACTGGTGTAACCTTTTTTGTAGTAGTGGTCAGAGGTGAGGCCTACGCCCATCAGTGGTGACTCGACTGTTGTAACATGCATGGTTTGTAATAGTGATGCGCGGTAGGGAAGAACGTACTGGGAATCGTGCGCTACATATGCCAAACTTTCAGAATAATCATTGCAAGAAGTAGTAGTACTGAGTTTCACAAATAAGTGGCATAGTTGCTAATCAACGATTATTTTGGAGAGATATGAAAAAGTAGTACCTAAGAAATACAAATGTGTTAAATAATAAATATAAAAAGTAGTTCCCAATAGATAGCATGTAATAGATCATAAATAAGTAAAAGTAGTACCCAAGAAATATCACGTAATAAATCATAAATATAAAAAAAAGTATGATCATCCCTATTTTTGTATTCAGGGCATAATCCTAACATTAACTCGATGAACAGGAGGACTAGGTGATATAGGATTATTTTCCTTACATGATAAGACTCATGGCTCCGTATCTTACTTCACAACAACAGTTCATAAAACCGTGCAACGTCGCAAACACTCACCTCATAGTGTCTGCGATGACATATCCCACGCATCACATCACATGGTTTATTACTAGGCAACACAGAGCCAACATTAATATTAAGGACGCGTCTAGGCAGCAAACGCGTGCTCCCTGTAGTTCCCTCGCACACACCCCATTTAAGGAAGATATCATCCCCCGTCCAGAAAGAGGAACCAAAAAAGGAAAGTCCTAGCACCTGGTGCCCCGGCACACCAACCAGCAAAAAGAAAAGATCTCTCGCGCACCAACTAGCACCACTCTCCTTCCCCGATCACGTGCAGAAAAAGTCCCACATGTTGTCCTTCCCACCAACCCATCGCATGCCTCGTCTTCTCACTGGTCTTCTTCCTCCCAAATCTCAAACCACATGAAAGCTCATCTCGCCCCTACCTCCTCT
>NW_021237156.1:0-3419 GCF_002162155.2 Triticum dicoccoides | reverse complement strand
CACCTTCATCTCTTTTTTTTCCGTCCCTCCTCCCACCTCCCCCGTAACGACCCCTCCTGCGAAAAAAATGGATGACAACAGAGCCCCCCTCACACGAAAAAACCCAGAAACGAGCCTGGAAGCGACGACCCCTTGATCTATTCGCTACAACGGCGGGAACCACGCCGCCGCCGCCATCGCAGATCCCAGGCGCTAGCCGCGGATCCCTTTGCCAGCGACGAGGGGTCGTGGAGGAGCCGGAGTCGAGGTCCTAAAGGAGGCGCCGCCGCCATCATTGCGGACCTCCGGGTCGCCATTGGGACACCTCTGCTGAGGTCCTCCTTAGCCTTCACATGGTGATGGCATGGTGGCGGAAGAAGGTCGTCTTCCCGGCGCACCGTACGCTGGCCGACGTCTCCATCCGCGGCCGCACCAATAAGACAGGTATGCCGCCGCACCCTCGACGTATTCCCTACTCCCGTGCATGCATGGTCAAGTCTGCATCACTTCTTTTGCCACAGGTAAACATTTGAGAAAGCATAGGCTTTGGTACACCCCCTTATCTTGCCATCCATTTCTGCGTTGCGATTCGTGCAAGCACTTCTCTCTATTTTGTTTCTTCCAAATAAAATAACATATGAACTTCAAACTTTGTAGGACAACAAAACATTCTAACTAGAATATGGGAAAAAACTTTCAGATTATTTCATGAATCATATATATGAAAAATATTATTTTTTACTCAAACAATTCTCATTTTGTATATTTATGTTGGCAGAAAAAATCTGAAAGTTTTTTCACACATTGTAATAAGAATGTTTTGTTTTCCTACAAAGTTTGAAGTTCATATGTTGATTTTTTAAACAAAAACAGAGAAAAATGCATGTAGTAAGTTAATTGTGTAGCACAGATCTCAAAGCAACATCGAAGGGTATGAATAAGAGATGTCTGAAAGCCTGAGCTTTAAGAATCCACATCCGATTCTAACACTTTTTCTTTGGATACAACAAGAATCATGCCCGACCCACGCAGTGGCACGACGCAAAAGGGCTATATGGGTCTATAGCGGCGCGTGCAATGGAAGGACACCTACGGGAACAAGCTCATCGAGGTCTTGGAATTCCAACCTAGATAAACAAGTGAATTCATTTTAACACTTTCCCCCCTTTTTTGTGATGCATGCTAGCTCATTCATTAAAGGCTACTCAGCTCTGTTTTTTCCCTCCCTTTTTGATTGGATTGTATGGTACTCTATGTTGAAGGATCTGTTCATGCCAAATTTAATACATCTTGTCATGTTTTCATAGATTGCCTATTTTCTCATTCTGCATGGAATGATGAACGTTTGTAACATGGTCACTTGGTCAGGTTTTGATTATTTTTATCAGTACACATACCTTTAGAAAATAACCCAATGAGCAAGCTTGTTCTTTCTACTTATATACACCTATGCATGGGATGCTCTGTTAGTCTAGTTGTGCAAATAATCATTATTCGTGTTGATGAGCAATGATAATGGCTTCCAAAATTACAACACTTGCTGCGTCACTGTATGCGTACTGAATCGTAAAAGAAGATGATTATATCTTTTGCTTTGTAGTGAACCTGTTCACGAGAATGATGTTGAGAAGGCAATAGGTCCTGCTTGCTAACTTTGTCATGGACACGCTTCAGAACTGTCTCTGTCCATGAGATTACTGATTACTGCTTGTGATGTTTAAGAGTGATGCACAGAAACAAGATTATTTTTATGTGAAGGTGGATAGAAATAACTTTACTTGAGAACGAGCTTTCCATTGTGTCTGATTTGTACTATCAGTATCAGACTTTATTCCTGTGAAGTAACATTTGGGCAAAATGGCAAGCTATGTTTGGTAATTGTCGTCCTTTGTTTTTGGGCTCATGCTATGATAACTTGATGACACCCCTTTATAGACATTCTAGTATGAAACAATTCCTTATTTAACACTATCTTAAATTTTGTTTCCTTATTTGACACTAAAAAACTTTTTCTTCCCTATCTAACAACGAGCCTAATTTTTATGCCTTTTATGACACTTTTGTCCATTTTAAGCCTAAATAACACTGGAAAAAACTTTTTTAACCTCATGTGGTATGTATATGTGCGGGACAGTAGCACACACACAACATCAATGCGAGGGCAATAGCACACACGTAGTAGCACATGCACACACACACGCACGCGCACGCACACTAGCAGCACACACGCACACAACACACTCACAGGCAGCAGCACACATGCACGTAGCACACACACGCAACAGCAGCACACATGCACGCTGCACACACAGCGGCACGGATGCAAGAAGCACACACGCACGCAACAGCACACGCACACACACACACGCAACAGCGCACATGCACACGCACACACACACACGCGTACACACCTAGTAGCAAACACACACACATACACACGCAGTAGCAAACACACATGCAGCAGCGCGGGCACACACATACACTCAGCAGTAGCACAGACGTACGCACACACAAACATACCACTAGAGGGCAAAATGGTCTTTTCAGGTGTCATTTAGGCTCAAAATGGACATAAGTGTTATAAAAATCATAAAATTTAGACTCGTTGTTAGATAGGGAAGAAATTATTTGTTGATGTCAAATAGGGTATAAAATTTAGACAGGGTGTTAAATAAGGAATACTCTCTCATAGGATAGAGCATTCTCATGCGTTTGTCCTGCATCTACAGGAACATTTATTACTAAAACTGAATTATTTTAAAAAATATGGAACCCAAAACTGAATTGCTAAAACATGGAATCGTTCTGCTTCTTCGTAGTTTAATCTATGACTATCACGTTCCCCACCAAGTGAAATATGCTATTTCACCACAGCCATTGATGAAGTTAAGTTCAGTGCATGGAAAATGGATAAAGTCTGCTAAGTGGAACTAGATAGTTGATCCTTTAAATGGAGAGTACAATTTTATTGCAATAATCTATATATGCCCTGCAGAACCTGTACACCTTGCAATAGGCAAAGATGGATAAATTTTGTAGCCTTTTCTTCCCATTTTGTTCCCATCAAAATTATGGATTTGGATGCTATTCATGGAGTGTTTCAGTTGCCTGCTATATTATGGATTTGCAATGAGCACAAGCCAGCATCCTTGAAGGAAAAGTTGTTGCCCCTGATGACATGACACTGTGGGTGAGATTTTTTATTATGTTAGTACAGAGTACAGACTGATATTATGTCGCACCAACAATGTATAGAGCTTCAGAGCTCATCCTTCTCTTCACATAAGGTGAGGTTTAGAGTTCATGCGTTGTGCTTATAAAAAAACAAAGAAAAGGAACGAGTTGCTTGATATGTTGACATGTATATAGTGTAACAAAAACATGCTTACAGTTCTAACATGAATTTTATTGAACTGAGAGTTGTGATATGCAAATGTTTT
>NW_021237155.1:0-1223 GCF_002162155.2 Triticum dicoccoides | reverse complement strand
AAATGTAACCAAACAAGATCTCCAGGTGCAAACACAACATGTTTTCTACCCTTATCTCCAGCAAGTTTATATTTAGCATTCATACGCTCAATGTTTTCCTTAGTTAACTCATGCATTTTTAAAATCAATTCAACACGTTGTTTAGCATCAAAATTAACCTTCTCCGAAGATGGAAGAGGCAACAAATCAATAGGTGCACGAGGTAGGAAACCATACACAACTTCAAAAGGGCACATCTTAGTAGTAGAATGCAATGAACGATTATAAGCAAATTCAATATGAGGCAAGCATTCCTCCCACATTTTCTTATTATTCTTCAAAACAGCCCTAAGCATAGTAGACAACGTTCTATTGACTACTTCAGTTTGTCCATCAGTTTGGGGGTGACAAGTAGTACTAAAAAGCAGTTTAGTCCCCAACTTAGTGATGAGGACATGACTACCTTGGATATGACCAAAAATATTGCATATATGCATATTTGTCAGGTGATTTCTAGTGCAAACTATTCAATAATCTATTTATGTTATCCAGAACAAAAATACTTCACACACTTTTGTGTTTTGTCTAATTGCAGGTGTATGGGACATTTGTACAATACACATATGAAGATAAGGAAGAAAGAGATGTTTATTTGCTGTCCAAAAAGTTCTCTCAAGTCACTTTTGGCCCAAGAGAAGATAGAGTCCAAGTATCTCACGTTCTGGATTCAGATTCGGACTGCACAGACATACCTGACTCAAAACGCACACAAGTTTTTCATACGGACTCCGAATTGGGTGATTCTTTTTTTGTTGGAAACTAGATTTCGTGCACTTTCTAACCCAATTGGAATCACCTTCAAATTCGTCCGGAGCGTTGAGTTGTGGACGAAACAATCTGATGCTGCAGCAGAATCCGAGTCAAACTACAAGTCCAAAGGTGTTACATCACCTCCACTTGGGCCCATGAGCCTTGTACGACCTAGGGTTAGTTTTAGGCTGCCTTGGGACGTCCTCCCACCTCCTTGGCCGCCACCCCTTGCTCCTATATAAGTAGATCCATCTAGTAGCTTTTTCCTGGGGATTTGTTTAGTTAAAAGTTAGCCATTGCAACTTCGTGTACTTCGTTTGTGTCCAACGACCAGACCAAGACCGCTTCCGGATCCCCACCATTATCAATACCTCATATATATTTGCAATATTCAGATTGCTTTATCATATTCTTGCTCGTTCTTCGATTGCTTG
>NW_021237154.1:0-3038 GCF_002162155.2 Triticum dicoccoides | reverse complement strand
GGAGGGTTTTCTACCATATGTGTGGTGCTCGGCTAGGTGGGTCATGTTAAGGCAGCCGGTGACAAGTGGGATTCGGCGACAGTGGTTGGGTACTCCCTTTGCATGTGGGTCGGCATCGTTGATGTCTAGCCCCAACTGAGGTAGTGCTATGGCACGGTGACTCCTCTCCTACTGGTATGTGCCAAGGTGCGAGCATTACGGTAGTGCGTTACTCTAACAGCGGCGGCGTGTCTCTCTTGGACGCCTAGGCGGTGACCCCAAGCAATCATAGCTATGCCAGCAAAAACCAAATTTTATATTATGACTCTATTATTTTTATACAAATGTATAAGAGGTGTGATCCTATTCTTTATGAGGAATAATCATCACGAATTTAAAGCAAATAAAATGTTCGGATTAAAACAACTAAGGATATCTCCAACACGGACCCTCCTACCGCCCGAATGCATCCAGACCGTCCGGTCTGGACGTGTTGTGCCATCCAACACAGACCTACATCAGTCCGCCGGGTAGTCCAGACCGCTGCAACGCCCGCGTCTGACTGTCCTGGCCCACAAAAAAACCTTCATCACCCGAGCGCACTTCCCGCCTGATACAGTCAGCGCTGCTACAGAGTGTCAGTGCCGCGTTAATGCCGGGCCAGAGCGGATGGGACCTCTCGCTGCTGCCGGCATTGAAGTGGTGCGCCGGCCGAGAGAGCATAGCCCATGCCGCTTCCCGGTGCAGGCGACTGCTCCACATTCAAATGATAGCCCATCGGTTCGTTGCCCCTACATTAACGACATGCGGTTGTCGAGGAAACTATTCCGGCACCACACGTCTGTCCATCTGCCACCCAACATTGACCTTGCTGTCGTGGCCCATCGCCATCCGCCCGCTATATAAACACCAGCCCAGACCGTAGCCACAGTCATCTACCTACTTCACTTTCTCCTCTCCGCACCACGCCCTCCATGGCCTCCTCATGCTCCAAAGCCCTCTAGGACACCCTATCCTCGACCAAAAGAAGGAGAGGACCTCCATTGCTACTGGTTGGCTGGTCGGCTAGTAGATGGAGGCAGACGAGGCTCCAATAGAGGACGAGGCGGCGCTACCATCCTCGTCGGTGCGTGTGGGATTCACCATTGGTGAGGCATGTGCGCACTACACGAACATGATGTGGGAGGACGAGGAGGAGGCCAGGTTCTGACAGGTGCAGGCCGATCAGTCCTACAACCTCGGCCTCCTCGAGGAGCACCAGCGCATGAAGGAACTACTCGCCATCGGCGCGACTATCATGCCGGACGTGGATGCAGTGGAGCAGTAGGCACTGGTCAACTGCTACCTCTCCCCCCGCGACATCCGCCGCGACTGCTGGTGGTTATGCCTCCATTAGGCGGAATTGGCCGCCACCTAAAAGGAGATCGACGAGGTGGTGAATGAGGTGTGTGGCAAGAGCGACAACAAGGAGGACATCACTCGCTCTGCCCTAGTCGTGCCTAGCACGCTACCACGACCACGAAGCTGATATGTCCACGGACGCCACCGATAGCAAGGAAGAGTATTGTGTGGTAGGTCACTGCTGCTCGGGTCCCAAGAAGGCCACAACTCTTCCCCTCCCGTCGAAGCCATGCTTTATGTGCCAAACATCGATGGCCGATTAGCCACCTGAAGGCGACGTGGGGGCGGACAGCTGTAGTTCCCGGGGTTCCAGAGGCGGAGCTGGAGAGCGTCGAGGATGAACTGGAGAAGGCGAAGGCATTCGTCGGACCAGCACTTCTTAGCGCTCATGGTAGGACATGGGAAACGTGCGCCGATGATCATTTAGATTAGGTTTAGTGTAGGGTTTGTCCAGTTTATATGAAAAATGTAATGAATTTTGTCTGGTTTATATGAAAATTGATCCAAATATAATGAATTTCATTCGGTTTATATGAAAATCCATCGTATTTACATAAATTTCAGCCGGTTAGTTCAAATGGCGGCTGAAATATTTGCAGGCAGCCGCCGGCTCCCGCATCTGTGTACTAGTGCCACTATGCGCGGACGGATGACGGAATAAATTTATGGGTCAACGTTGGATATGCCCTAACCTCACCAATCTATTCTCACAAAGATATAATTTGCGCATGGTCAAGATTCAAATGGACCGGTCCGGTCTGGACTTGTAACTGGACATATGAACATGTTCTAGAATCCCAGGGGCCAGTGTTCGGTCTGCACCTCGTCTAACAGGGCAACAGGTATACCTAAGTTCGACCATTCTTCTGTATACTGAGTGTAGAAAGGCGCATGCCGATGAGAGGCCCGGCACTGGACGTGCACTTCGTGTTCCCGCAAGTGTAAGCAATGGTGTGGTACAAAGCTGGATGGGTGTCTTCGGTCCATGACAGCAACACGACCACCACTTCCGGCTTCGTTAGAGCATCCACAATGACAGATACCTAATTTGAGTTGCCGAACGCCCCCAAACATGTCCGGCCACGTCCGTGGATAGTGACCGGCCAGACCCCACATTGCAACTCAACAACCATAGTAGGCATTTTCCAATTAGCATTTTCATACAAAACCATGCAAAAAGCAAGATCTATGTACTACCAACTACCATCTACACTACTCATACTTCTCGTCACATATGTGGATGAAATTGATGTCGGAGTTGCCGTCGTAATGGTCATTGGTAGCCGGGCGAACCTCTGGTTCCTCCTCGGGAGTCAAGAATGGCATGCTGCTCCATTGCCTCCTCTGCCTGGGCCACCTCGAACTCTGTGCATCGACCATGGCGAAGCCGGTAGGTGCCGGATCTGCCTGATGCGCCTCCTCTGACTCCTTCTCCACCTCCTCCTCTATGACCGCCTCCTCCTTTGGCTCCACCTCCACCTCCTCCTCCTCGGGCTGCACTGAATCCAGAGGCAGGCTGGCTGCGATCCGATCTTAGCACCTGCTCTGGATCTCCTGTAGCTGCTACAGCCGCCGCCCGGGATTGAGCACTTTGTAACTAGTGGTTAGCGGTTGATTGATGGATTGAATGTGACGGCGGTGGAGGGGAAGGAGGGGGA
>NW_021237153.1:0-911 GCF_002162155.2 Triticum dicoccoides | reverse complement strand
AACTTAACGAGTCGCAAGGTAGGTGGTTGCTCCGCGGTTGCCTAGTAAGGGAGCTGATGCCCGTTCCTTACAATTCGTATGCTTGATGCAGATGGCGCCGCTGCTGTGGAAGACCTTCGAGCAGAGCTTGCTCGAGCCAAGGAGCAAGCCAGGAAAAGTGATGTGGCTGCCTCGAAGGCAGCGGAAGAGTTAAAAGCCGAAAAGGCTGCTCACTGCCGGAGCAGGGAGGAGATGGCCTGAATGGCCGCGAAATTAAAAGATGCTGCTGACCGCTATGAGGTTCTTGAAAGAGAACGCCGAGCGGAGCAAGAGGACCTGAAGAAGGCCGCCGCTGAAGCCAAGGATGCCCGTGGTGTGATGCGGGCTATGAAGGAGGAACTGCGTCAGGCCGGAGACATTGCGGCTGGAAAGCCCTTTCTACTGCGTAGGAAGTTTACGGATCCGAAGTATGCTCAGTTAGGCCAATTGTGTGGTGCGGAGGATCCTTATCTGGATTTGGCGGCGAGTGCGGCGGACGCAGTCGTGCACTTCCGAAGCCAGAAGGATCACGAAATGGAAGAGCTTTTCTGGTTTCAATTCCATAGTCCGGAGCGTCCACTCCCGTTGGATGATCGGCTGGCTGAGTGGGCTGAGCTGAATAGATTGTCCGGACTTGCCATGACGGATGTGGTCGCTCATCTGTGGCCGGAAAGGCCCAAGCCGAAGAGTTATTTTGGCTTGTTGCAGCAATTCCTTGGGGCGGTGCCGCATATCAAGGCGATGAAGCGGTCGGCATGCATAGAAGGTGCACGGATGGCTCTCGCCCGTGTGAAAACATACTGGGCGGAGATGGATGCCACCGCTGTTGCATCCCGGGGTTCGGACAAAAGCCGATTACCCGCCGAGCATTATTTTGAGGAAGTCCTGCAGGG
>NW_021237152.1:0-404 GCF_002162155.2 Triticum dicoccoides | reverse complement strand
TATTACAAACATAGGTCTCGTGACCCAACATTCAGAGCATACAAGTCAAAGCACATGCGGAAGCTTAACATGTCTGAGTACAGACATCTACAAAATAAAAATGCCGAGAAGCCTGACTAACTCCCAGATCCTACTGAGGGCACAAGATCATAGCTGAGGTAACAAGCTAAACGTCAAAGTCCACGCGGAACTACTAGTGAGACTGAAGTCTCTCTGCAAAAACATAAAATAGGCAAACGTGAGTACAAATGTACCCAGCAAGACTTACATCAGAACTAACTACATATGCATCATTATCAACAAAGGGGGTGGTGGAGTTTAACTGCAGCAAGCCAGCTTTGACTCGGTGGCTCTCCTGAACTATGACTGCAAGTAACTCTTTTGAGGTGGCGCACACGAGTCCA
>NW_021237151.1:0-741 GCF_002162155.2 Triticum dicoccoides | reverse complement strand
ATATATATATATATATATATATATATATATATATATTATGCTTTCTTAATTACTAGATTCTTGTGGATGCTTTGTTGGGAAAACAATGTGGATTGCTTTTACCGTATATGCACGTCTAATGTTGTCACCGAAGCAATGGATCCTGATACATAACTCAAAGTTACAAGTACTTCTCGGCGGACTAAAGTTTGTATATACAGTTAAAATGCTTTTCTTAGTTTATAACTACATTGACATATTTTACGGGGATCTTCATCCAGTGATAAAGATGGATCCTGCATAGAAAATGATTCCGTTGAAGCATCTGAAGCTGAGTTACACAATTTTGACTTGTGACATCAAGGAAGGAGATTATTATGTGTATGACAAAGATGAAGGCTGCTATATATGTGAATGGCGATGAAGGGTCTGATTATGAATTTGATGAAAGTGACTTCAATCAGCAAATTGACTTGAATCGGCAGCTGGATTATAAATTCGACAATGTAGATTGGGGATGCTCTGACAGCAAGGTTGTTCCACATATATGGTCTAATCAAATATTTGTGGTAAGGATGGACATCAGTATGAAGAGAAAACATATATCTGAACTAAAATTACAAGCTACAAAGGCTTTTAAGAGAAATGAATATATCACAGCCGGACAGATGTATTCAGATGTAAGTCATCACACATCTTTATTCCATAAATAGGATTTAGAGTTTACAGGAAATGTTGTCCCGTGGTGCAAAAAGTGCATAA
>NW_021237150.1:0-1620 GCF_002162155.2 Triticum dicoccoides | reverse complement strand
ATGAATGATATGTGATGTATGAGATTGATCATGTTCTTGTAATAGGATTCACGACTTGCATGTCGATGAGTATGACAACCGGCAGGAGCCATAGGAGTTGTCTTTATTTATTGTATGACCTGCGTGTCATTGAAGAACGCCATGTAAACTACTTTACTTTATTGCTAAACGCGTTAGTCATAGAAGTAGAAGTAGTCGTTGGCGTGACAACTTCATGAAGACACGATGATGGAGATCATGGTGTCGTGCCGGTGACGATGATGATCATGGAGCCCCGAAGATGAAGATCAAAAGGAGCAAAATGATATTGGCCATATCATGTCACTATTTGATTGCATGTGATGTTTATCATGTTTATGCATCTTGTTTGCTTAGGACGACGGTAGTAAATAAGATGATCCCTTACAAAATTTCAAGAAGTGTTCTCCCCTAACTGTGCACCGTTGCTACAGTTCGTCGCTTTTAAGCACCACGTGATGATCGGGTGTGATGGATTCTTACGTTCACATACAACGGGTGTAAGACAGTTTTACACAGCGAAAACACTTAGGGTTAACTTGACGAGCCTAGCATGTGCAGACATGGCCTCGGAACACGGAGACCGAAAGGTCGAGCATGAGTCGTATGGTAGATACGATCAACATGAAGATGTTCACCGATGATGACTAGTCCGTCTCACGTGATGATCGGACACGGCCTAGTTGACTCGGATCATGTGATCACTTAGATGACCAGAGGGATGTCTATCTAAGTGGGAGTTCATAAGATGAACTTAATTATCCTGAACATAGTCAAAAGACCTTTTGCAAATTATGTCGTAAGCTCGCGCTTTAGTTCCATTGTTTAGATATGTTCCTAGAGAAAATATAGTTGAAAGTTGATAGTAGCGATTATGCAATCAGTAGAAAGCTTATGTCCTTAATGCACCGCTCAGTGTGCTGAACCCCAAGGTCGTTTGTCGATGTTGCGAACATCGGACATACACGTTTTGATAACTACGTGATAGTTCAATTAAATGGTTTAAGTAGAGGCACCAAAGACGTTTTCGAAACGTCGTGGAACATATGAGATGTTTCGAGGGCTGAAATTGGGATTTCAGGCTCGTGCCCACGTCAAGAGGTATAAGACCTCCGACGATTTTCTTAGCCTGCAAACTAAGGGAGAAAAGCTCAATCGTTGAGCTTGTGCTCATATTGTCTGAGCACAACAATCACTTGAATCGAGTGGGAGTTGATCCTCCAGATGAGATAGTGATGTTTCCCCAAAGTCATTGCCACCAAGCTGCTAGAGCTTCGTGATTAACTATAACATATCAGGGATAGATATGATGATCCTTTAAATATTCATGATGTTTGACACCGCGAAAGTAGAAATCAAGAAGGAGCATCAATTGTTGATGGTTGGTGAAACCACTAGTTTCAAGAAGGGCAAGGGAACAAAGGGATACTTCATGAAACGGCAATTCAGCTGCTGCTCTAGTGAAGAAACCCAAGGTTGAACCCAAACCCGAGACTAAGTGCTTCTGTAATAAGGGGAACAACCACTGGAGCAGCATTACCCTAGATACTTGGTAGATGAGAAGGCTGGCAAGGTCGATAGAAGTATATTGGATATACATTA
>NW_021237149.1:0-484 GCF_002162155.2 Triticum dicoccoides | reverse complement strand
CACGATATGCCACTGAGGAAGTTTCTACTGATGCTAATAAGCAAGCAAGGTTCCGTAAGGGACTTAGTCCTGAGCTTCGCCGCGACCTCCGTCTGCATGAGTGCACATCTTTTCAGAAACTTGTTAACAAGGCCATCAGTGCTGAAACTGGTCAGACTGATTATAATGCAACACGCAAGCATGGCCGTGACATGGGTTCCTCATCCGGTGCTGGTCCTCAGAAGCGCCGCGTGTGGGTGCCGAACACCGCCCTGCCACCCAGGTTCACACCGAGGCCATCTTTCCAGGCGCCTCGCCCTGTTCAACAGTCTACACCAGCCAAGCCCTATGGGGGTCCAACCAACAATGCTCCCCCACGTACCAGTTCCGTGACCTGTTTCAAGTGTGGGGAATCTGGTCACTATATGCGTGAGTGTCCCCAGACCAACCCCAACCAGTCTGCTAAAGCTGTTGGCCGTGGCAAGCCGGCAGGGAAAGTGTTCCA
>NW_021237148.1:0-515 GCF_002162155.2 Triticum dicoccoides | reverse complement strand
GTTTTGACAATTTCATGCTTGGTAATCTCAGTTGCGCCAAGAGCTTGAAGTTCATTTGTGATATCAGTGAGGCGATCAAACGTGAGCTGGACATTTTCATTGTCATTTCTCTTGAAGCGGTTGAAGAGGTTGCGAAGAACACTGATTCTTTGATCTCTCTTAGTTGAAACGCCTTCGTTGACCTTGGATAGCCAGTCCCAGACTAGCTTCGACATTTCCAGAGCACTCACACGGCCATACTGTCCTTTGGTCAGATGACCACAGATGATGTTCTTTGCAGTAGAGTCCAGTTGAATGAACTTCTTGACATCAGTGGGGGTGACACCTTCACCAGTTTTGGGAACGCCATTCTTGACGACATACCAGAGGTCGACATCAATGGCTTCAAGATGCATGCACATCTTATTCTTCCAGTAGGGATATTCAGTTCCATCGAACACGGGGCAAGCAGCGGAGACCTTGATTATCCCTGCAGTCGACATAGCTAAAACTCCAGGTGCTTAAACCGAATTACA
>NW_021237147.1:0-413 GCF_002162155.2 Triticum dicoccoides | reverse complement strand
TACAGAAGTATATGTTTGATACAGATTACTACAAACTGTTCTGTTTTTGACAGATTCTGTTTTCTATGTGTTGTTTGCTTATTTTGATGAATCTATGAGTAGTATCAAAGGGTATGAACCATAGAGAAGTTGGAATATAGTAGATATTACACCAATATGAATTTAGATTGAGTTCACAACAGTACCTAAGTGGTGATTTATTTTCTTATACCAACGGAGCTTACGAGTTTTTTGTTGAGTTTTGTGTTGTGAAGTTTTCAAGTTTTGGGTAAAGATTCGATGCACTATGGAATAAGGAGTGGAAAGAGCCTAAGCTTGGTGATGACCATGGCAACCCAATATAATTCAATGACAACCAAAAGCCTAATCTTGTGGATGCCCCGGAAGGCATCCCCTCTTTCATCTTCGTCTAT
>NW_021237146.1:0-744 GCF_002162155.2 Triticum dicoccoides | reverse complement strand
TTCGTAAGGTAGCACATCCATATGTTCACATATCATCTATAAATCTGTGGTTGTGACACAATTGGAGGAAAACTATATAATCACAAAATAGTCTGAAACAATGTAACATTGTTGAACCCTATATCTAATATAACGGAGACAAACATGCATGTGTAACAATAAAAGTGCCAGGCCGTGCAGGTGCACGGGTTGAGGACTAGTGTGACTAATGAGTCTGAATATTTATACAAGGTGAAAAGTAATAACTCGCGCATGCAAGAACGACGACT
The DNA here is from genome assembly GCF_002162155.2 of Triticum dicoccoides. Lineage (NCBI taxonomy): Eukaryota > Viridiplantae > Streptophyta > Magnoliopsida > Poales > Poaceae > Triticum > Triticum dicoccoides. The sequence goes on along the minus strand of NW_021237146.1, from coordinate 475 downwards.
AAGTTATTTTCAGCCGCAATTCAAGAAACCCAAAGCTGTAAAGGAGTATTGAAGGAGAGCATGCAGAAGGGGTACATGGGAGTAATGGGTGTGGGACCAAAACATTGACACAGATGGCCCACCGGCAGCGACGTGAGTCGTTGATCGACCGGCCGGCAACGACGTTGCGCTCAAGTATGTTAGCATCTGTAGAGACGGTCGACATGAGAAGAGATAATTTAGAGAGCCTGGCTGGCTAGCTAGTGTGGTATATATAGCTGCAAATATTGATGGCATACCACCTCTAGGGAAGCCATTACAACATTTTTAAACTAAGAATGGACCCCACATGATATATTGGTGGCGTCGCACAAAATTTCACGCAACAAGTATATGTAAGGTTGGTTGTAATGTTAGTATCATAGCTAGTATCATGCATGCCAACTAGATAATTTTGATGAGGTGTCATAAAATTAAATGAAGAAAGAGAGCGTTG
>NW_021237145.1:0-1337 GCF_002162155.2 Triticum dicoccoides | reverse complement strand
GAAGACATTATTGTTGTGGTGTTGACCATATCAACCACGAAACAAGGTTCATATGTGTATCAGTTTTTATCCTTTAATGATATAGCATCCATGCTAATTATATAGAAGCCATCTCTTGCTTGCCTTCATTTGGCCTAGGGTTACATGATGCTTCGGAAGAATTGCGTATCGTTTGCCTGGGCAAAGTGCAGCTCAGAGAACTGAAGAATATTTATACTGCAACTTTTTTCTGCATCGTTGTTCTTGCAGTCATACATTGATATGAAGGTACTAATATTTTCCATTCATGTACAAATTATAGCACCTCCATTCGATGATACTTTTTTAAATTTATTTTACTAATGTTCTATTTACAGTTGGTGCAGGGAGAACAGGGGTTGAGGATAAAATCACATAGAAATGGAAAAAAATAGCTACTCAAAAATGCTTTGATTTTGACTATTGTAAGTGAAACTATTTTGTTATTTTTAGTTATCAACTAGTGTATGATACTACCTTTCTAATGCATAGTATTATATAGTACTTTATTTATTGCCATGCATGACACATATTAGCATAGCATTTATTATGATACGGTATCATGATATGATACCCAACGCTCTCTTTCTTCATTTAATTTTATGACACCTCATCAAAATTATCTAGTTGGCATGCATGATACTAGCTATGATACTAACATTACAACCAACCTTACATATACTTGTTGCGTGAAATTTTGTGCGACGCCACCAATATATCATGTGGGGTCCATTCTTAGTTTAAAAATGTTGTAATGGCTTCCCTAGAGGTGGTATGCCATCAATATTTGCAGCTATATATACCACACTAGCTAGCCAGCCAGGCTCTCTAAATTATCTCTTCTCATGTCGACCGTCTCTACAGATGCTAACATACTTGAGCGCAACGTCGTTGCCGGCCGGTCGATCAACGACTCACGTCGCTGCCGGTGGGCCATCTGTGTCAATGTTTTGGTCCCACACCCATTACTCCCATGTACCCCTTCTGCATGCTCTCCTTCAATACTCCTTTACAGCTTTGGGTTTCTTGAATTGCGGCTGAAAATAACTTAGTCGTCGTTCTTGCATGCGCGAGTTATTACTTTTCACCTTGTATAAATATTCAGACTCATTAGTCACACTAGTCCTCAACCCGTGCACCTGCACGGCCTGGCACTTTTATTGTTACACATGCATGTTTGTCTCCGTTATATTAGATATAGGGTTCAACAATGTTACATTGTTTCAGACTATTTTGTGATTATATAGTTTTCCTCCAATTGTGTCACAACCACAGATTTATAGATGATATGTGAACATATGGATGTGCTACCTTACGAA
>NW_021237144.1:0-833 GCF_002162155.2 Triticum dicoccoides | reverse complement strand
GTGTCCATCGAGATTATTTTCAGAGGAGCTCAAGCATTCTTCATCTTGCAATCTGGAGTGCAATTCTTTCAACCGTACCATTCGAGGTGGTATTATGTCATTCTTGATAATTTGAGTTCATGTCTCATGATTCCCATGTTGTTAAGAATGGGATATTTTAAATCCATCATCTCGTCACTGGAGTTATCTGGGGTTATATTTCACCTAAAGCCTTCCCTAAGGATTCTTGCTATCTATGGTGCTTATAAATGATCCAATTTCTTCTTTTATCCTTCCGGTGAACAAGTTTTCTCGTCTTCTTGTTCATATCAATCCAATTTTTTTTCATGAGTGGCAGAATTTCACCTCATAGTTTTGAGTTGTTCTCCATAAGCCCACTACAAGCTTACTCTCTTTGTTGTTGGTTTTCCCAACAACTCCGTTCGACCCTTCTCCTAAAGATGCCTTTTCAAACTCTTTTGTGGTAGAAGTTATCAATTTCTTCTCCATTCTCTTATTTCAATTATCCATCCTCTATCCTTTCGTTGCAGAGGCAGTGTTTTGTGATTTCATCAAGTATCCTCTCTTCTTGTCAAGCTTATATTCTTTACCTTCCTTTTCCTAACGGAGTGTCGTGCCCTCTCTTCAAGTTCTCTCATCTTATCAAGTTTTGCCTCCCTTCTCAGATGGAGTGCTGTCCAAATTATATCATTCTTAATCCTTCTCTATCTTGTTTGAACCGGAGTGTTTTCAATATATATCTTGCCTTTCAACCTTAAGGTTTTTTCGCAATGTTCTTTGTCCCTATTTTCTAACGGAGTGTTTTCAACTTTGTTCATCTCCGTTGCTTTTTT
>NW_021237143.1:0-808 GCF_002162155.2 Triticum dicoccoides | reverse complement strand
ATGATCCCCTAAGACACCTAGGGTCATAATAATATCTCCAACATATATGTCAAGGTAACGGGGTACCTCAACTCACTGATTAGTGTGGTTAATCTGGCCCATGGGAACATTGAACCGGGAAGAAAGGATTTGCAAATGCATCAGACTACTTAGAAACCTGGGATGACTCGGACAGCATAACGGCTGTAAATGCTCAGAAAAGATTTGAGACATTCACAAAAATGATGGCATAACCACTCAGAAGCACAATATCAAGGTTCCGAGATCAACAATTAACATACGGAAGTAGAAGAAACTGAACTCAAGCTTAAATCCAACAATCTATAAGTCTACGGATTAGTAACACGTGATCCTAATAGAAAGAAGAGATAGCCTAGTTCTTAATCCCCGCAGGAAAGATAAGATAACTCAGATCAGAAGGGCATGAGGTATAAGGAGTAAAAAGAGCCTTACGTTCCATCCCACAATCAATTCCCTTATATAACTAAAGAATTTTCTAGACTCAACTTCGACCAGTTTGGCTTGGTAATCCTACAGGCAGTCAAGCTCTGATACCAACGCTGTCAGGACCCCGACTCAATGCCACATCGATCTAGCATGTAACACCTCATATCACTTTGCGGCCTCACGCACGGTATTCCCACGGGTGTCGCCTTACCTTTGCCCGGGACCGTTTGCGCCTTTTGGCACACGTATATGACAGTGTCGCTAGCATCCATATGATAAGGAGCCCGGGCTGACATGGCTAGTCGTAAACCCAAAGCGGCACAGACTTACAGGGACAGGCATCCATGACCCAGCATCGAAC
>NW_021237142.1:0-1106 GCF_002162155.2 Triticum dicoccoides | reverse complement strand
GACGCCGACGCCTTCTTTGCACGCTCCAGCGCCACCGTCTTCTCCTTGGCCATGGTCGCCGGCGAGATGCGCGAAGGGAAGTGGTGCGGGGGCGAGAGCGAGCACGCTGAGCAGGGAGGAAGGAAGCAGAGAGAGGGGGAGAATGCTAAGGCGCAGCACAGAAATCCTCGCCGGGCACATTTATAAGGTCCCTTCCGAGTGGATGACAGGTGGGCCCGGTCGATCTAATCATATCTGGAACAGTTATGCAGACGGGATACGTGGCGAAAAAGGCGGCGCGGAGATCGAGGCGTCCATGCCCCGTCCCATCCGAACGCCGCGGTCCGCCCCGCTTCGCGCGCGCCCCAAAATTTCGCATCCCGCGGAATCCGCGAGCAACAAATCAGTCTGTCAGGCGCGGTGTTTCCGGCGATCCGTCGCTCAGAGATCGTCGAAGCCTGAAAGATCACTCGACGCAAAAACAGAATGGATCAAGTCGACTGAAGGCAAGTTGTTTCCTGTCGACAAAGGGATTCTTTGGTCCAGAACAGCGCACAACCAGAGCGCAAAGGTTAATCGGAAACGACATCAACTCCTTCTTCACTCGAAGCCTCAATCCATTCGGGGGCTAATGATGGGGTTATGTACCTAGGGTAGGGTCATGGACCTGATCCAAGTAACTTACCCTAGGACATCCTTAGAAGAGGTCGCCTTCCAGTCGACCAACGAGGATTCACTCGACTGGCCTGAAGGACTCGACCACGAAGACCCACTCGACCACCAGGAGGTCAAGAGGCACTCTGCACTGCAACGGCCTGTAATCAAGTAGACTTTATGATAGTAAAGGCCTTTATGTGGGGCGTTACCAGTAACGCCCCAGACTTAACTCACCTTAAACCCTCTCCTACGTGGGCTGGCTGGGGTCCTGGCGCACTCTATATAAGCCACCCCCCTCCACAGGCAGAAGGGTTCGGCACCTTGTAATTCATACATTCGTAATCCACTCGACCGCCTCCGGGCTCCGAGACGTAGGGCTGTTACTTCTTCCGAGAAGGGCCTGAACTCGTACATCCTTTGTGCTTACAACCTCTCCATAGCTAGGACCTTGCCTCTCCATACCTACCCCC
>NW_021237141.1:0-393 GCF_002162155.2 Triticum dicoccoides | reverse complement strand
CACACTCTTTTTCCCAAGTCAGGTGACCACAACATGATTAGAGGGTATGCTATCAACTTGCTGCACTTGTTTGATGTGCCACAAAAATTCAAGGTCATGAGCCTCATTGTTGAGACCATTAAGAGGACAGCAGCAGACCAGAAGAGAAGTTGTGGGTATGCCCCACAGATTTAGGAGTTGATTAACTCAAACATGGGCACAGGAACATACTTGCTGGATAAGGAACATTTTGCTATCTATCCAGACTTTGAGAACAATCAAGTTGTGATGAATGAGAATGAACCATCATCAGTGCAAGCTCAAGAGAAGAAGGAGAAAGCAAAGATAGAGAAGGCTGCCAAGATGCCAACTCAAGAGGAGGCATCTGAGTACTTTTTGAAGAACAAGCAGGAG
>NW_021237140.1:0-1261 GCF_002162155.2 Triticum dicoccoides | reverse complement strand
AGAGGCAATACGCTAGCTATCCAGTTGGTGTAGGGTGGCTTGAAATCTGTATACAGACTCAATGTATTGGAGTAGCACTAATCACGAGGGAACGAGCGGTGTTGATACCGACCTCGCGTGGCTGCATGTCCACACGCGATTTATTGGTCAATATCTTGGCTATTCTATAGAAGTATCCATTATGTTAGTCAGATTCACTTCATGAACAAACAGAACTGCAGTGCTGCAGCCATGAAGAACTCCATTCAACTGCTTATGCCGTACATGCTGCTTTTAAATTTTGAATTCGATAGGTTAGTGAACTATTGCCTGCATGATCTGAATAAAAGACATGCTTACAGGTGATGATAGCATTTTTTTCTGAAAATATGTCATGTATGCTGGACCATGCTATATGCTAAACGTTGTTTGGAGTGTGGTTTTTGTGCACCCAGGGACTTTGCTACTCTGGCATCAATAGACAATAAATTCCCCTTGCAGGCTGTGCCAGATTATTTCGTGAACAAGGTGTCGGTAGTAGCTTTATTATGTATAGATTTTCGTCTTAGTTACAAAGGAGAGAGTGTGGACGTCCTGCGTAGACGTCCTCTTAAGTGAAACTGTGAATGTGAATATATTTTGAACTTACCCTTATGTTCATATTTTCTTTTATTATTCAGCTTCTCCCTTCTGATTTTCTTAACAAATAAAGTTAACTTTGTTGACTTCTTAGTTCTTGCACTTTTGGGATGATGGCTGCAAGCAATTCCTTTATTTATAGAATTTAGGCATACATGTAGCCGTACACACAAAACTGGTGAGCAGATTTTCACATACGTGTAGATTTTATTGAATGTTTGACTGGTCCTAGCAGGGGGTTATGTCCTGCAGAAATATGACCATAGTTGTAATGTAATCACTGCTAATGTGCACTGAATATTTTGATACGATTAATTATTGCATCTTACCATGAATCTTTACATGTAGATATTCCATTGGTCTGCGTATGACTGGTCTCTTATGTAATCTCTTGAAATATAGGAGTTTGAAAACCAACATTATACAATATTTGAAAAGCCAGTAACGATAAAAATCTGGGAAGAAAAAGAACAACATGTCAACTCTAGAAAACTATTGGCGCAGGCAAGGAACTATTGCCTGCATGATCTGAATCACAATAGAAGTCATGTGTCTTTCCTTCTAGTAAGTTACTAAGCTCCCAGTGCATCAAGGAAGTTTTTGTATTCGTGGCTCCACATGTCAGGGAGTGGATGGGTTTTGG
>NW_021237139.1:0-1530 GCF_002162155.2 Triticum dicoccoides | reverse complement strand
GCTTGCATTATTTCTAGAGGCCCAAAGATTTAGTTCACCTTTCTAGGTATTTTAGTTACATTCTTGCATTATTTCTAGAGGCCCAAAGATTAAGTTCCCAGTCGGCGGCAAGCGGCCCTGCTACCCATGCCGGTGTCGACCTCGACTCGCAAGGGCCGGCGTCGGAGGGATTCCCGGGGCTTGGGCTCTATAGGGCCTTCCTCCAGAGCGACGATGGAGAGCTCCTCCCTCGTTGCGTGTGGGGCTCCGGGCTCCCTCCCTATCATGAATGACTTCCGTGATGAGTTAGCTCATTCTTTGTTTCATGAAGTGTTTTTTTATTTTGTGAAGCTTGATTGACGACTTGTATGTTTAAGTGGGATATCTCATTTGTATGGACAAAGTAAAAATTATCTTGTTTTGCATGCTTGATTTGTATAGATGGTTCGTTTATGTCAATTGTGAGCGGGAGGAGGCCACAGAAGAGCCGACCACACCAAGAGGGTGCTTGGATGCAAGGTACTTATTTTAGTCTGACTAAAAATAGTCTCTTTAAGAGGCTAAAGTTCCAAGCACCCCTGACTAAAGAGGGGCTAAAACTAGTCTTGAGACTAAATTTTTTTAGTTAGGGGTACCCCTACTAAAATGTGGATTAGTCCTCTCTCTCCTCATTTAACTCCTCTCCTTTAACACAGGCGAGTTCTGGATTAGAGGGTTATAAATGCTCATTAACTTGATTTTAGTCTCTTTAGTATTTGGATCCAAGCATGGGTGAGGCTAGCAAGTTTTAGTCCCACTACTTTTAGTCATGGAACTAAAACGTATCCAAGCACCCTCCAAATTCGGCAGGAAATAGGGTCCAAAGTAGTCAAATGATTCAAATAGAGCATTTATTGTCAATCTAACCCTGCCATCCATACACCTCTTTGGTTTAGAGTTAGTTCAGGGTTAGAATCTAACTCTAACCTCTAACTGAGTTAGAGTTCTCCTCGTCTCGGTTCATCGCCATCATACTTTCCCCATTCCTGTGTTTTCAGTATCCTGCGAATCAAAGAGGCCCTTTTTTTGCCGGAAAAATCAAAGAGGCCCTTAGACTGGTTTAGGTCCGATCATTTTTTATAAACGTATTATGTCCAAAATTTAATGAACGTGCTCCGGTTTCCATGAAAATAATCCGTTTTCATGTAGTAATTCATTCATTTATTTATTCTTATACGGGGGGTTTGCATGTAATTCGTGAGGTCTGAAATGTAAGGTACCCCGGCATATGCTCCGAGTCGTGCATGCACTATGACCCAGATGCTCTATGTCCCACATGTCGGCGAATGGGAGCACGTGGAAATAGCCTAGGAGTACATATAGGAGGATAAATGCGTGAAAAAATATGTACTGTGAAGCATAGCCACGGTTTGAAAAGGAGACCTAAAGTGATGACAGCTATAGGTCGCATGCACCCAACTAGTGGTACTAGACATACGACTAATTTTTCCCTCAAAAAAAAGAGGCGCGAGTGCTCAGTACTCCTATTCTATAAACACGAGTCCCATCTGA
>NW_021237138.1:0-1729 GCF_002162155.2 Triticum dicoccoides | reverse complement strand
TCTCTCTCTCTCTCTCTCTCTCCTCTCTAGGTCTATATGGAGCAGTTTGTATTTTTTCCAAATGAGATATATAGATGCATAGATAGATAACATACTTTGGATGAGAATCTTGATGATGCTGCATCCGCACACAAGTGCCTCCTTGGCCCTTGATCGATACATACATGATCAGGTGAGAGCTTGGATTCATTATGTTTGTTTTTATTTCGTTGCTATCACTTTCTAAACATGCATGGTTCTACACTTCCTGCAGCCACTGGTATTGGTGGTTCTGCGTAGGTGGCACAAGTGATTGCAGACGGAAACGGCACAAACATTGGCAGTTCTGCGTTGTTCGTGCCGGGCCGCTGCGACCATGAGGCCGGACCCTCCATGTTCGTCATCGACTCACCTCAACCAGCAACGTCCATGGCTACACGCCGAACTCCAACGAGGAAGAGTAATACATGGGAGCACGTTCGGCGAAGACCAAGACGTGGAACATAGACGTGCCCATGGCCGATGAAGATTTATATTAGGATAACTTTTGTTATGTATAAAAAATTCGACAATGCCATGTCCGCTTTCGTTTAATGTAATATGTCAAACTTTGCATGAAATTCAATCGGTTTGCATAAAATTTGTCCTTTGAGTTCAATTTTAGTTTGAAATGTGGATGGATGTGTGGTTGGGTGGCCGGCTCCTGTATCCATGTCCCCGAACGTGTCCCCTGACGGATAGTGTGTCTGATTTACGGCACAATGTTGGAGATACCCTAAGCAAGCAAGCCCCCAGTCCGGAGTCATTGCCTAGGCCAGTTTGCCACGGTCAGGGCATTGTCGGTTGGCACGTCATCATACATGGATGTTAAGGAATAGTCCCGGGGTCCGGGAGGATGCATGCATCACCAAAGCCGTGCATGATATAAGCGCATGTGCAGGCGGTCCACTATGGTGGCCATGGGCTTCATTCTTTTCCTTTTGGTCTGGCTCGCTGCTGAGAAATTCGAGCGGGGCTGCGGCTCGGTCTCGCAAGGTTCGCTGCGGCCTGGCTCCTCCTCAGGGTCAGAGATGGCGAGGCATAAGGCTTTGGCCAAAAGACGTGTTCTTCGACGTGGGTCGTTGCCAATGATGTTGACGTTTATGGGTCCTCCTCATTTAGGCAATGTTCAAGAGTACTTCCTTCCACTTGGCCATGGCTCGATGATGGGAACGTGGGGTAGGAGGTTGTTGGATTGGCTGAACCTATCTTGGTTTCAGTGGGGTGATCATGTGCGGGTTTGGGCGAAAGCTTTTTGATCGATGGGGGCCGATGCCGGTGACGGCAGCGTCCTCAGACGTTGTTACCTTCTGGAAGGCGTCTTCAAAGATCTTGTTTACCATCATTCCAGGATGAGGTCTTGTTAGGTGCTGGTCTATGAACCGGCTTCAACAATTGTTTTTTCTTCTTTTTGTGGAATGGTGTTTGGTCGGTTTCCATATAAACTGGCAACCTCTGTATTTTTCTCTCTTAATGAAATCGGCAGTGCTCCTGTTTTTGTACGTCAAAAAAAAAGTGATGAGCTCCTTGTCTGTGGGGCGCCATCCTGCATGACAGAGTGTGCAAACACACTGATTGCTTTACTTATGGCAATTAATATATGTTCAGGGTTAAAAAAATTCTGTTGTACTGATGTTTAGTATTAATGATTCCCACATTAATTGGAAGAAAAAAGGTTAATCTATGTACATCAACCATTTTAATGGGTTTT
>NW_021237137.1:0-406 GCF_002162155.2 Triticum dicoccoides | reverse complement strand
AGCTCCGGCCTGAACTTTGGAGGCCATCGCACCTGCCGCAGGGCGGGGAAGAAAGCCCGGAGGCCCACGACGCCTCCGAACGTGCCCGATGGACCAGCGGGAGGAGCGGCGCCCGCCATGGAGACCGACCGGCGAGGGTGGAGCGCGGTTGATGAAGAGGCCGACCTTCGACATGCCCCTACCTGGTGCGCTGAATGTCTGATTTCGGGCTCCGCAGACCCAAGAAAGGTTCGAACTCAGGGGCGTGTGCAAAGAACTCAACCTCTCAAGTCGATCGACCCGCTGCTTTCATGACCTAGCTCGATGAACATGAAGGAAAATGGACACGACAGTTTACCCAGGTTTAGGCCACCTTGCGGTGGAAAACCCTACTCCTGCTTTGTGGTGGATTAGCCTCGCGGGGGGG
>NW_021237136.1:0-620 GCF_002162155.2 Triticum dicoccoides | reverse complement strand
CAGGCATCAATTGTGCCCAATACAAGACCAAGAAACAACATCCCAACTTTGCGAAACTACCACACAATCCAAGTGTTGGCAGCACAGCTACATGAACTCATCTTTGACAATCTGGCAAAATACTACCACATCGGGACCACCATCAAACTACCTCCACACTTTCATACAAGTGTTACAGCTGCAAGGAAAACAAAAAGTGTGGATAAGTGCCCAAACACTATTACTTTTGATTATAAAAATCACTTTTAACAAGAGCATAGGATATATGACAAAAAACAGGGAAATTTAATCACGCCGTGGCAGCCAACAAAATCATCTAGAATCTGTTTTAAAAATTGAGGATGATAAATTCTAGATTCGATGCTAAGCGATTCGCAACCCAATAATCAGAGAAATACTAGACAGTGATTTTTCACAACCATCGTGAGACCTTATCTAAATGATCGAACCATCAGACGAGTTTGTAGCACAGGGCTACCATGAAATAAACATCTATTAGCTAGAGACTTACACTGCAATGAGATATAACTCCAGAAAAATAATAGTATTGCTCAATTAGGCAACACTAATCGACAACTAAGAGATACCACAAAAAAGAAAATTAATCAATCTGACCAAGG
>NW_021237135.1:0-1295 GCF_002162155.2 Triticum dicoccoides | reverse complement strand
TGGAGTGTCGTGAAAGATCGGACCGCAACAACCGATCGGATCTCACCACGAGGTTCGGTCGTTATTACACTGGGACCTCAATTGTATGCAGCGCGCATATCAACACTTAGCTCACGGCTATGATATCAGCTTCATACATACGAATCCTGACGAAGGAAGACATATTCGGCTAGTACGTCAATGATGAGAATGACAAAAGTTCGCCTGAGCCGGTGAACTTCATAGAGGCAATTGTTGTAGCTAACGACGAGTAGGTAGTTAAAGATGGTCAAGAGGATGGAAGAGTAGGAGAGAAGCAGCTGAAGCCATCATGCATCAGCTGAATGCATTGAACTTCACTTGCCCCAATACAAATTGACCAGAGTGGGTCATAGATTTTTGATTTTAACAAAAAAAACACACATATATGATGAGTTTCATGCAGGTGAAACTAGGTAAAGACTCCAATTGTCACTACTTTGCCGAGTTCCCAACAAAAAGAACTTGGCACAAGATGACTCTTTCGCCGCCAACCTGCCAACAACAAGCTTGTAGTACTCCCTCCGTTCCAAAATATAGCGCGTCCTCGGTTTCCGTGCTTCAACTTTGACCATTAATTTAATCAACAAGACCGACTGCGGCGGGCGAAAAAATTATACCAATGAATTCGTATTCAAAAAAAGTTTTTAATTATATAATTTTTGATCCCGCCGCAGTCGGTCTCGTGGGTTAAATTTATGGTCAAAGTTGAACCTCGAAAAGCGTGGGCGCGCTATATTTTGGAACGGAGGGAGTAGTAAGTTTAGTCCCACCTCGCGCGCCAGAGGTGGGATGCGGCCTGCTTAAATAGTTGTGCCGTGTAAATGATGCAAGCTTGAGCCATCATTGCACACTTTATGAAAGATATGATTGTGACAATGGATCTTCTTTGCTTATATTTGTAGAGATGATTCATTGTCATAGATTGTGAGGCTGTTTGGTTTGGAGCCTTGAGCTGCCCAGCCAAAACATTGGTCGTTGACCAGGCTTCGGCTGGCCGCTTGGATCGCCTCCAAAATTTTGGTGCGCCGGCCCGCCTCAGCTCCATCCCGCTGCTCTTGAGCCAAATCGTTGGCAGAAACGCGGGCGGCTGAATCCCTCGCCAATATTTTGGCGTGCCAATAGCGCCCAGGATTTGGCAGGGCGGACATGGAAACTAACCAAACAGCCCCTTATCCCACACAAAATATGCATTAATGACTACTCAGCTCTTTTTTGAATAATTTCATCTCAAGCTTCATCGGTCCATACTGCCCGTTAGGGTCGCTTTTTTTTTT
>NW_021237134.1:0-398 GCF_002162155.2 Triticum dicoccoides | reverse complement strand
GTTGACTCAGCCTTTCCATTTTTCATTCCAGAGTATCTTAACAATTCACGGTGATGTTTCTCATCATCACTCTCAACATTTGAAGACCGAAGAAGAGCTTTACCTTCATATCTTATCCGTTCTCTCATAGATTCGTGGTTCTAGTTCGAGGCCATCCTCTCATAATTGTTTTGATTGTGGCAATTCTTCTCATCTATCCAGAACAATTCAAGAGTCTTCTCAGTTTTTTTATCCGGAGTCCTTCAATTCAGGTTTATTCATTCTCAGTTTTCAGCTCTCGTTCCCCAAATCTCACCGGTGCATCATTCAATATTCTTTAATCAGCTCGTAATCTCTTCGTTCTCATGGATCTAAATCCTCACAAGTATCTTCGTTCATTTCATAATTCTTCCCGGTGT
>NW_021237133.1:0-1932 GCF_002162155.2 Triticum dicoccoides | reverse complement strand
AGATTTTACGCACACAGAAATATCTGTACAGTTATAACTACTAGAACCACACAACAGTCCACACCTTGAACAACTCAGAACAGTCCGCACCTCGAACAGCTCAAAATCTACAGCCTGAATAATTCTCATCAAGAATGGAAGGGTATCAAGCTCACCCTATTCTGCTCAAGGACGGTGTCGTCGGTGTCGATTATGTGGGAGATGTACTGACTATAATGTGCAAAGCAAAGATATTAGTGTGACAATTGGATATGTGGTTTCGTTCATTATTACTGAAATGCAAATGTTGTCTCAACTGAACCGAATTCTTACATAACTATGCCTTCCCAAATGTCTAAATTTACTAACTGAATTCTTAAAGAATTGATTGATTCAATTGCATACTAACTGAACTAAGGAACAATGTACAATGGGTAGCCGCACATTATTTTCCATCTTTGCATTGGTGAGACTAAAACACATATATCAGACACCAAATTACTAGTCCTTAAAATGTGCCAACTAAAATGAAAAATACCTTTTGATGTGATCACACTATAAACCTCTACATGTCCAGCAGGCAGTAGCTAAACTGAACATTTGCTGCCACTCACAACACATGCTTTTGACCCTAAACACACATGAAGGTATCAAGGAGGTTAATTGAACATGGTAAAACTGAAATATTTAACATTTGTTGATTTTATATATCGATTCATTTAATACATTGAGGACCCTAAACAGATAAAACAACCGAATTAAAAAACAGATGTGAGTTATCAACCCTTCAGACTAGCATACTTATGGCAGTTTATCTTATGTAGCGTAATGTAAATACAGGAATTAGCACACAACATAATTATCCTTCTGTCAGTTTATCCTCATGTATCCTTATTTAGTTTATATTGCATACAGGGATTTTGTTTGAATTACTGCTTCATCTATTCATTTCATTTCTTCCATTCTGTCATACGGATTCCATCTTTCGTTAGCTTTGTTAGTCCACACACCGGTTGTAGAGGAGGAGGAACAAGCGTCAGTATTTGCATCTAATTCAGAAGATTAAAACAAGGAAGAAGAAATACACTAACAATTAAGAGCATATCTAGGAAAGGAGAAGGTGCACAATATAACTAGCTAAGGAGACCAGGCCAGCTCGTCCTCTGCACTGAATTGGGTGTAAGATGCATATATTTTTACTACAATCCATTCCATTTATCTTATTTTACTTTCATATATTAAAATCGGTGCACATGAATGCATGCATCTAACAGTATCATAAGAATCAGTATGCTTGCTCTTTGCACATGTAGTACGTTGCACCAAACACATTCTATTGTGGATACTACAGAGCCTTATTTTAAAATTCTGCCACAACGTCATTGTTAAGTTACAACTAATTCAGAATTTGTGAAAAAAATAAGCAAACCTTCTCAAGTGGCTAGCTTCTAATGGTATCAGTTTTCCAAGAGTTGTTATTGAATACATCATGGACAGCAAATCATGCACAAAGCTCGTTGTGCACTATAAAAAACAGTATGCAAACCATTAACTTTAGCAACATCAGCTATACCTGAATGATGATATTAGAAAATAGAACATCCACTCAACTGATTATGCAAAAAGCACCTATGAAACAACACCGAAATAGTGCATCCACCAAAATGGTTATGCAAAAAGCACCTACGAACCAGCATACAGGCCATCGGATTAACAGATTTCCCACACTATCCAACACATAATACAACCAACTAAAGGTGCAACGAGTCCTACAAGAAAAACTAGATTCCTACTAGCCAATTTAGCCCATTATTCAGGCGCATACAAGTAGTAATCTACATGTAACAGAGTATGGCCTAGTCATGCGCTCTGAACAGAGGAGGGACGCAGCTCACCAAAGAGGCTTGTAGATGATGCAATTGTCGCAGTGCAGGTCAGCCACCGCCGTCGCAC
>NW_021237132.1:0-1253 GCF_002162155.2 Triticum dicoccoides | reverse complement strand
GCATCAAGCAAAGGTGACAAGTTTGATGATGAGGTTGTTCCTTTATGCTGCGAGATCTGGTGTGCCGTATGGAAGACACTAGGAATGACGATTTATACATGAAAGGCATAGGATTCTTCTCAATATCGTAGGAATGGTGGACCAAAGGAATGAAGATTGCATGAATAGCCACACGAGTTTCACTCAAAAGGAATACCACTCAAAAAGGAAGACGGAAATTGGGATTTCACAGGATTACATGGAGAAAGAACATCCACAAGTACCCCATTCACTAGTGGAAAAATGGCTAGCCACAACTTTCATTTGTGGCGCGTCGTTTTTCATTGGCGCCAGCATTATTATAGATGTGCTGGCAGCCGCTTGTTCTCAAATACCTTCACTTCCATTGTCCATAAAATTCTACTCCCTCTTAGTCAGCTGCTTTGGTGACAATGGACCCACCGGAGCTTGTCGAATCGGCACGAGCCCCCATGCGAGCCAACGTCCGCGGGGCGTGTCGCAAGTTTGGGACTCCGCCGCCTTGGCCGAGCTCTCATCTGGCCCTGTTGGCCACGACATGTGCTCGCCACGGCCAATGCAGCCAGCCCTGTCTGGCGAATCATCCCGCTGCAGCACGACGTCCCTTCAATTCGACAGCTATGCCACCGGTGAAGCTGCCAGGACCCGAGCGAGGGCACCTGTGCTCTTTTGCGCCTGTGGACGCCTTGCTGATAGGCATATGTTGCACACACGAAGTAATCCAGAGCGCGAGTTCTACATCTGCGGTAACCGTGGAAATGTAATATGACAGAAAATACCTCGATCTTGATTTAGGGAAAGGTTGCGTACAATAGTCTCAAAGTGGTCGGACCCTTCCCCAGATACTGCCACAAATGGGAGCTGCGTGCACCGGGCTACCAAAATTTAGCACAAGAAACCCCATGTTTTATTACACAGCAGTCAAAACAAATACAACACAAATGATATTGTCTGCTCAAACGTTGCATTACATGCAGTAAACAAGACAGTACCACACTACAGACCAGAGCATGCAGCTCACACACACACAGGCACGCACACAAATAATCCAAGTATGCAGAGTACAAATAACTAAACCAAACACACAGAAGACTGACGAAATAATTTGGCTTCAATGATGAATGAGACCAGAAGAACATGACTTGGCCTTCCTTCAGCTGCTTCTTTACTGAAGGTTGATAGATGAGTCAGGCAAACGCTGACCATTTGCTCATTGAGGTGAGGCAGCAACCACA
>NW_021237131.1:0-1100 GCF_002162155.2 Triticum dicoccoides | reverse complement strand
GTTACTTGCTGCGGTAGCTGAACCCCTTTATCCTTTGCATGACCTGTCATTCCACAGTAAATAGATGAAACCCACTAGTATGAGTAGGAATTGTTTGAGCCCTGTTGTGCCTACTCATTCATGCTTGTTTGTCATGCCTGCTACTGCTTAGAGTTGAGTCAGGTCTGATTCATCGGGGATGAATCAGAGGCGTGTGAACATGTCCTACTGTGTGTGAGCTAAGTGTGTGAACACGATTTGGTAAAGGTAGCGGTGAGAGGCCATGTAGGAGTACATGGTGGGTTGTCTCATTGCAGCCGTCCTCAGGAACTGAGTTCTGTGTTTGTGATCCATGATTCAGCTACTACCATACATTGGGCCCTGAAATATGACCCCACTCGACTTCTTATTCACCCTTGTCCTCTGTCCAGGAGTTGCAAGTAGTTTCTGGTGTTTGTAGTATGCTGGAGGCCGTGGACAGCGCTGACCGTAGGGGTGGGCTGTGATGCGGTAGGCACGTGGCCGGGTATACCGGGCGCCCGTTTGGTGTCACGGAACCCTGTTCACATCGTTTGGGGCTGTGAGCGAAACTCCGGCCGGATCTCCTCATGGATGGAACCCGAATAGGCGATAAGCCTGGACTAGAGACTTGAGTGTTTAGGTAGGTCGTGGTCTACACCCACGTCGGCTTTCGCTTGAAGTCTGCCGAGCACATGTCGTGTGCAGACGCTAAGTGGTGGAAACATGTATGAAGAAGTACACCCCTGCAGGGTTAATATCATCTATTCGAATAGCCGTGTCCACGGAAAAGGACTTCTGGGTTGCTTATATCAGTTCATAGACAAGTGAAAGTGGATACTCTAAAATACGCAAGATAAGCGTGAGTGCTATGGATGGCGTTCTCGTAGGGAGACGGGAGCGGATCCATAGTGGTGTATTGATATGGTGAATATGTGGACTCGTGTGCGCCACCTCAAAAAAAAGTTACTCGCAGTCGTAGTTCAGGATAGCCACCGAGTCAAAGCTGGCTTGCTGCAGTTAAACCCCACCATCCCTTTGTTGATAATGATGCATATGTAGATAGTTCTGATGTAAGTCTTGCTGGGTACATTTGTACTCAC
>NW_021237130.1:0-1227 GCF_002162155.2 Triticum dicoccoides | reverse complement strand
GGGGAGTCACAACTCTTTAGTACTAGCAGTAGTAGAAGAAAATGCCAAGTACCGAAAATGGAACTGAACATGATTATTAGCAGAAAAAGGGAATGCCAAACCTAGTTGCTCCTAAGCAAAGTTGGAATCAACATGGTGACGGAATTTACAAAGGCATAATACTACTTGAACAGATCAACCTGATCACTAGAACAAATTCAAATTTATACCTTCAGCTCCGATCCAGGCACGGACAATCTGCAAGCCAGAGCAAGTGCCTGACAATTCTCCTCCATGTCAATCACGCCCGTCAGTTGACTGTATGTATCTTTTCAGTGTTACTCCACTTGTTCAGTTGAAAAAAAAATGACACTTATTTTATGAAAAACGGTTCAGAAGTAGACTTGCTCTCCGAATCAGATATGTGTCTCCTGCAAAATTACACAAAAACTACTCCCTCCGTTCCTAAATATTTGTCTTTCTGGAGATTTCAACTAGTGACTACATACGGAGCAAAATGAGTGAATCTATACTAAAATATGTCTATATACATCCGTATGTGGTAGTCCATTTGAAACTCTAAAAAGACAAGTATTTAGGAACGGAGGGAGTACAAGATGCATAAGCCATGCACACTACTTTAACCACGACACTTGAATAAATTACAAGCTGCATACAAAAACAACTCTTGTGAATAAATTACAAATCTCACACGACACTTTAACCACGACAAACCTGAGGATGGAACAAGGATGGATGTCGCCCGTCCTCATAAAGCTTTGGTTGGTTCTGTTCTGTTCCATGTTGGATCACTAGTCTGAATTGCTGCCCGTAGTTGATCTTGGGAGGATTCAGGTTCACCTTCGACAGCTTAAGGCAGCCAGTTCTGTCCTCTTCTACAACCACTTGGCAAGATCTACAACTCTGGATTCGGTCAACTGTCAGTTGATCACTCTGCTCATCTCTGAGTAGCCAGGGACAGTCAACACGTTACCACAGCTACTACAACTGAATTAATTAATTAATTAATAAATCATGCCCAAACACCTGTCATCTCATGTATAAACATCCAGGCTGCAGAAACTCAAGAAAAGAAATGACAAATAGTCTTTAATATCCATGCAGCCACGCTATGAATCTCTCTCCTATTTTTTTTTTCTTTTTTGCGGGATATATGAATCGCTCTCTCAGTGCATAGATAGAAGTAGAGGTAGAACTACAAATAGTCTGTCAATACTATACAACATA
>NW_021237129.1:0-1305 GCF_002162155.2 Triticum dicoccoides | reverse complement strand
CTGCTGGTGCTTGCCCTCGAGAATGGTAGCCTTATCAACCAACTCCTGATAGTTCGCAAAGGTCACCACAGTCAACTGAACTCCCAACTCATCGTTTAGTCCCTCCAGAAACTTCTCCTGCTTGGCTGCATCAGTGGCCACGTCCCCTGGTGCATAACGGGCCAACTTACTGAACTCATCAGCATACTGGGATACCGTGCGTCCTCCCTGGCGCAAGCTGCGGAACTCCTTCTTCTTCAGACTCATGGCTCCAGCTGAGACATGAGCAGTGCGGAATGCCTGCTGGAACTGAGTCCAAGTCACATTCTCCAAGGGGTATGTGGTGGTGTAGTTCTCCCACCAAGCAGCGGCCGGGCCATCCAGCTGATGGGCGGCAAACTTCACCTTCTCAGCATCATTGCATCCTGCCGTGGCTAGCTCCCTTCCTATCTTGCGGAGCCAGTCATCTGCGATGATTGGCTCCGTGCTGCTGGAGAACACGGGTGGTTTCAGCCTCAGAAAATGGGTAAGACTATCAACTGGGGGTGGCGGCGGTGGGTTGTTGTTGTTCTGGTTCTGGTTCTGAATGAGCATCTGCATAAGAGCATTCTGCTGCTGGATCAATTGCGTGAGCTCCGGCGGAAAGTTGAATTCGGGGTCACGTCTTGAAGGCATCTGATGGGTTTAGAGTGGATGAGAAGTCAGAAGAGAATAAGGCCTAGGGAGTAAAATCATACTACCCATATGCACATGATAGCAATAAAACTTCAAATCACTCCAATTCAATTTCACTCAAAGGGGTTCACATGAACAATCAAACCTAAGGTAAGCCATGTCACAAGATTTGACAAGGTCTCACAAATGAAATAGAACTAATCGGATAACGAAATCAAATTTCTAACTCTCATGGTGGTATAAAATCTAACTCTCGTCGGATGAAGACCAGTCAACCATGTTGACATCAGGTGTCCTTGCATCACTGTCGGTGTCATCATCTCTAAGCTCATCACCCTGGTCCTTGTCCTGGCTGACATAGGCACCATACGAGTGATCCTCCTGAATGTTTTCTCCCTCATCCAGCTTCTCCTCGGCCTCCTCAAGCTCAAGCTTCAGATCGTCGATCTTCTCCTGTAGTGCGTCCAGCTCTCCCTCATGCTCGATGCGAGCGTCTTGGAGTTCCTCCTCGAGATCGGCCTTGCGAGTCATGAGGTTCTTGATGACGATCATGTTGTCAGACAGCTCCAGCTCCATCATACGAATGTGATCCTCCATGTCCTGGATATGGGATGCTATCGTCTCGTCCTCCAGGGTACGCACCACATCTCC
>NW_021237128.1:0-390 GCF_002162155.2 Triticum dicoccoides | reverse complement strand
CTAGAGTCACTCTGCACACAAACGGTCTGTCATTAAGTAGTCTTTATGGTCATGATAGCACTTTATGTATGGCGTTATCAGTAACGCTAGGTGTCGTGGAATTGTCACGTCAGATGTCCTCTTGCAAGGACTTAGTCGCGAGGCCAACGCATCTATGTGGTAGCTTGAGAGGGGTTGGGCAGAATCGAGAGATGCTAGGCGGATCGTCACACAAGACGAGGATTTAGACAGCTTCGGGCTCCGGGAAACATCATCCGGAATATCCCTACATACTGTTTGAGGCAAGGTGTCATTATGCTCATCGAGAGTCGCCGCATAAGCTGGCTCCCCCTTTGTGTCTGGCCCTAGATATTGTTTCTTGTTACTTTTTTTGTCCCTCTTTGGGGAGCC
>NW_021237127.1:0-445 GCF_002162155.2 Triticum dicoccoides | reverse complement strand
TTCAAAAAAAAATCATAAAATTTCCATTAGTCCCGGTTGGTGTTACAAACCGGGACTAAAGGTGGATTGTTAAAGGCTCCACGTGGCCGGGGCCTTTAGTCCCGGTTCTGGATTGAACCGGGACTAAAGGGGGGGAGGCATTAGTACCGACCCTTTAGTCCCGGTTCACCAACCGGGACTAAAGGCCCTTACCAACCAGGACAATAGGCCCTTTTTCTACTAGTGCTACTGTATTCCAACTTTTCTATAGCAAAAACTCATCAAAGAAAACCATTGAGCCATCAAAATAAGCACACAACACAAAGAAAACAGAATCTGTCAAAACAGAACAGTGTGTAGTAATCTGGAACTTTGGAATACTTCTGTCACTCCAAAAATCATACCAAATTAGGAAGACGAGCGTAATTTGTATATTAATATTCTTCAACAAGAATCAGGGCAAAAG
>NW_021237126.1:0-642 GCF_002162155.2 Triticum dicoccoides | reverse complement strand
CTAGTTCAATCTCGTTACCGGCAAGTCTCTTTACTCGTTCCGTAACACATCATCCTATAACTAAATCATTAGTTACTTTGCTTGCAAGGCTACTTGTGATGTGTATTATCGAGAGGGCCCAAAGATACCTCTCCCATACTCGGAGTGACAAATTATAATCTCGATCTATGCCAACTCAACAAACACCTTCGGAGATACCTGTACAATATCTTTATGATCTCCCAATTATGTTGTGACGTTTTTATAGCAAAATAGGTATTCCTCCGGTTTGAACCATAATCTCTTAGTCGAAGGAATATCTATTTGACATGAAGAAATTTTGTTTTTTCGCATTTTTTGCAATTTTTGTACTATTTTTGCTTCAGTGTTTGAACCATTTGTTGAAACGAGGCGTGTGATACGCCATTGAAATGTTGTTGGGATTCCTTACGGTTTCTAGTTAATTTTGAAAATCATGCGGCTGACAAGGAGAGGCAGCGGCCTTTTTCGTGAAATTTTTACAAAACGCTTGTCGGAATGATTGAACTGATACCTTGTTGGAAAGATGTCGTTGAGGCGCAACTTTTTCATGTAGAATAGTTTTTCTAATTCTTTGCAGATTAAGAGCAGTTTCAATTTTACTAAATCACAGACACAATTTTT
>NW_021237125.1:0-1227 GCF_002162155.2 Triticum dicoccoides | reverse complement strand
GGGGAGTCACAACTCTTTAGTACTAGCAGTAGTAGAAGAAAATGCCAAGTACCGAAAATGGAACTGAACATGATTATTAGCAGAAAAAGGGAATGCCAAACCTAGTTGCTCCTAAGCAAAGTTGGAATCAACATGGTGACGGAATTTACAAAGGCATAATACTACTTGAACAGATCAACCTGATCACTAGAACAAATTCAAATTTATACCTTCAGCTCCGATCCAGGCACGGACAATCTGCAAGCCAGAGCAAGTGCCTGACAATTCTCCTCCATGTCAATCACGCCCGTCAGTTGACTGTATGTATCTTTTCAGTGTTACTCCACTTGTTCAGTTGAAAAAAAAATGACACTTATTTTATGAAAAACGGTTCAGAAGTAGACTTGCTCTCCGAATCAGATATGTGTCTCCTGCAAAATTACACAAAAACTACTCCCTCCGTTCCTAAATATTTGTCTTTCTGGAGATTTCAACTAGTGACTACATACGAAGCAAAATGAGTGAATCTATACTAAAATATGTCTATATACATCCGTATGTGGTAGTCCATTTGAAACTCTAAAAAGACAAGTATTTAGGAACGGAGGGAGTACAAGATGCATAAGCCATGCACACTACTTTAACCACGACACTTGAATAAATTACAAGCTGCATACAAAAACAACTCTTGTGAATAAATTACAAATCTCACACGACACTTTAACCACGACAAACCTGAGGATGGAACAAGGATGGATGTCGCCGGTCCTCATAAAGCTTTGGTTGGTTCTGTTCTGTTCCATGTTGGATCACTAGTCTGAATTGCTGCCCGTAGTTGATCTTGGGAGGATTCAGGTTCACCTTCGACAGCTTAAGGCAGCCAGTTCTGTCCTCTTCTACAACCACTTGGCAAGATCTACAACTCTGGATTCGGTCAACTGTCAGTTGATCACTCTGCTCATCTCTGAGTAGCCAGGGACAGTCAACACGTTACCACAGCTACTACAACTGAATTAATTAATTAATTAATAAATCATGCCCAAACACCTGTCATCTCATGTATAAACATCCAGGCTGCAGAAACTCAAGAAAAGAAATGACAAATAGTCTTTAATATCCATGCAGCCACGCTATGAATCTCTCTCCTATTTTTTTTTTCTTTTTTGCGGGATATATGAATCGCTCTCTCAGTGCATAGATAGAAGTAGAGGTAGAACTACAAATAGTCTGTCAATACTATACAACATA
>NW_021237124.1:0-4058 GCF_002162155.2 Triticum dicoccoides | reverse complement strand
TTGGGAGGTCTCGTTGCAAGAGAGATTGAAATCAGGCCCACGGGAGCACCTCGACCCGATGCCAAAGGGATAGTCGAAGCTCAGATTGCCACATGTCTTCACGCAACCTTCGAGCGAGGCACTCCGGGGAACACTATTATGTTCTGGACTGTAGCTTGTTACAACTCCAGATGCTAACGCAGTTAGCTTTCCTAGTGACCCGAGTACCAAGAAAGGGAGTAGTGCATAGATCACTGGCAAGATGCCCATGATCTACAAATGCACCTTGCGCTGCTTCCAACTTCGCTCGAGAAATTCAGGTCAGGCAAGTATATGGGGAGAGTATATGGGGTGTACATCTCACGGATTTTTTTTATCAAGTCATGCCAGCTTTAAGTCTGCATATTAATGGTTGCATAGTTGCAGTTTGACTCCTGTGGATGTGGCTGTGGTGGGTTTGATGCGATATGAAAGTGAGATTGCCAATTTGCCATGGTCACATTAAATTGCGCCGCTACTTTTCTTGTGGCTATGCTGCAGCTGAACTTGTAAGTCAGTCATTATCTCCTGGTGCAGGTAATTCTAGCCCATGTCACCACATGTTTTTACTAAGATGCTAGAAAACTCACGCCAAACTTGTGCAAATTGATGAGAACAAGTAAAGAAGCAAAATTGCAGCATGAAGATGCCAAACGAACTAAATCAGAAACTCATCAGCATTGGACACCGCGTTTTGGACATTACTTTGGCAAACATTTTAGCTAATTCAATGTTGCAGTGATCAAAGTGGCATAATTTGCAAATTTACGGCACTATATTTGCCACTTGTTACAAGTTAGTGGACCTGTCAAGTTTGCGACAATGCTATGAGGATTTAACAGTAGTCAGTGTTGAACGGCTCATCTGGGAGGCCTTATATTGTACGTACCACTTTCAGGACTGGCTTGGTGCTGCAAATTAATGGAGACACTAGGCCCAAGTAAGAAGACACCGCGAAGAACAAGAAAAGTAAGCACCACTACCTTTTTCTGGTCTTGCTGCCGCAGAGCCGCCTCTCAAGTCAGTCAATGCCTGCCTTCTTGTGCATGATATTCTAGCCCATCAAAGGGGGTGTTGACAAGTCTTTGCCAAATGGCTCATTTCTGTTCACAATAAACCGCATTGCATATTATCGGCTTGTGATTCGCGTTGCAGAGATAGACATTGAATGCCATCCACTGTTTTGGTTACCGGTCGAAATTTCACTATTTTCCGTGGTTACCGTGTATTTCCGTGCCCCTCAGTAAATCGCCATACCGAGCAAAAAATACCATTTTTTGAAAATTTTAAATTTAAACACTCGATTTACTGTAAAGTACGTAGGATCTAATTAATGTCATGAGAGTTGGTTCTAGCGTATTGGTAGCAAGCTAGTTCCTTTTTTGAGAGGTCTTTGGTTCGAATATTCGTTCATTCACTTATTTGAATTCAAAATTCAACTACAAAATTCGCTCGAAATATTCTCTGCATTTCTCGGTAACTGTGGTAACCACATTTACTAGTCCCCCTCGGTAAAATTGCCTCATTCGGTAACCAAAACCTTGATGCCATCTGACACTGAGAGCCGGATGGCAATCTTCAGTGCCACCTAGTGAAGATAAGCTAACTGATCAATTCCAACCGAGCTAGGTATGGTAACTGAGCTCCATCCCCATTCTAAGCTGGTGTTTGCTTAAGCTACAACTGAGGGCAGGCTAGTGAAGCGATAACCATACCATATGATGGGAACATATGAGGACCCAGATTAAATTAACCATGCCAACTGATGGGAACATATGAGGACCCAGAATTACCTCATGAAAAAATGATAGTCTGTACAGAAACTAACCAGCAGGGGAGCATCAGAAGAAACACAGCGGAATCGTATCACACAACTGGTTTGCGAATGTCATCCTGCGCCAAGAGTGATGGCCGGCTGGCAATCTTCTGCCCCACATAGTGGAAAGTAAGCTAACTGAGGTGATGGCCTCCAACTGAGCTAGCTGATGTGATGGAACCGAATCCATGGCCAATTCTATATGTAATTTGCTTAAGCTGCAACCAAGAGCGCAAAGCAAAGATTGTGAACACTGGAGATAGATAAACTGCAGAGTGTAGACACAGAATCAAGCGAAACAACAACAGCAGGAAATGAGTGGATGTGCATGGATTCAACGCCTGACCTCTTGTGCGGGATTATCTGGCTTGTGGTTTGTGCTGCTCAGATAGGTTGTGAATGATATCCTGCTCATCGACAGTGACCGACTGACAGCTACTACTACGTCCCATAATATAGGACGTTTTTGCAAGCTAACTTAGCTTGTAAAAACGTCTTATATTATGGGACTGAGGGAGTAGCTCCCAATCTTCAGTGCGACCAAGTGAAGTGAAGATAAGCAAACTGATTGCTTCCAGCTAAGCTAATTGACAGTAACTGAACCCCATCCCCAATTTTAGCTGGTGTTTTATTAATCAGCAACCAAGGGCAGAGTGAAGTGAATATTCTGCACAGAGTAAATCAACCATCCCCATATATAGTACCAACTGATTGGAACATATGAGCACCCAAAATTACATATGAGCATCCTAATGGAGCAGTCCGTTGTGGTTTCGTTTCGCTTGTCCCTTCGATTGATAGATATGGCCCTACCCCGATCTGCCTCCCACTGATTTTCTACCTTCCTCCGAAAACCACCACCAGTTTTCATTCATCAGCAGACCCCCACATCCCATGCCCAGAAAAACCGACTCTTCCATATAAGACACCAATCAAATCATATCGAACCTTCCATGCAAAACATATCGCATACCAACCCTTATATCCTTTCGTTGTTCCCGTCCCAAGTCTTTTTATTAACGCACGAAAAAAGGAAACATATCCCACCTTCCGTTTTCTATTTGTTCTCTACCAAATCAATCATAGAGCCCCCGCTAGAGAAAACAAACGCCCCACCCTTTTCTAATCTCCCGAGCGAGGGTAATCCTGCTCGCGCGTAGGCCGCCGCCGCCATCCTTCCGCTAGCCGACCTCCCTCCACAACCGACATACGTCCCCTATGGAGACCAACGTGCACTTGTGCGTTGGAACCAACACCATCGCCGCCAAGTCGGAGATCAAGAAGCTCCAGTCCTGCATTAGGGCGCGGGCGGGCCCCACGATCGCAGGGTGCTGCAAGGTCAAGGTGGAGGCACACCCAATCCAGGAGCACCCGCGCCCTTGCCGCGTGGTCGGGCGCGTGGCCCTGGTCGGCGACGCGGCAGGGTACGTGACCATGTTGCAAATTATCCTTCTTCTCAGTATCGTTGATGATGGATGCGATATCCACGTGATCGCAATGCATTCAACGTGGTAAACAATGAGCTTGTCACTGCAGACATATTTGTCATCGTCTCGCATAAGGGAATGTTTAAAACTTTAAAGACAAATCTCATTGACCACAAACTACTCGCCAACGCCAAGACATATAAAGAATTTCCAAAAACTAATCAAATCTTAGATATAAAATACTTCTGAATCAGAACAGTTTTTTGAATCGACAAACATTCTTTTAAATTTAGGCATTTTTTTAATTCACGAACATTTGTTTTTTAGACGAACATTTATTGAAATGCATGAATAGTTTTCAAGTTCATGATGACTTAGAAAATGTTTTTTAAATCGATGAACTATTTTAAAATTGGGGAACAAATTTTGAATTTCACATTTTTTTTGATTTTTTCAAATATTTTCTAAAATTTCATTGACTTTTTTCAGATTCACAAATATGTTTTGAATACACGATCATTTTATCAAGATCATGAAGTTGATTTTAATTAACGGAATTTCTTTCCAAATTATGGTTTTTTTATAATTTGCGAACATTTTTGTAAAATCACTGACATTTTTTGAAACAGCGAAATTTTATGATTTTCTGTACTTTTTTGAATTCACACACATTTTATAATTTCTCAAACATCTTGTCAAACTCGCAACTTTTTAATATTTGAAAAATCTTGAATTAATTTAAAGAAGGAGAAAAAAAGCAAAAGTGAGAAAAGAGAAGACCAAAAAAATAAAAAATA